>NC_088875.1:30183859-30216520 GCF_032884065.1 Artemia franciscana | reverse complement strand
TTCAAATTTATTTTAATTTTAAGTTTTATAGATTATATAAGATTTTATCTTTGTTCTTTACCTACTTGTAGGTAAATTTGTTCTATATAGGATGGTGCTTTGTTTTATATAGGAAAAATATCCGCGTCGTTTTAATTTGTATTTCCATCGACTGGCCATAGTCCCATTTTTTCTTCACCTTGAGATTTTTTTTTCTCTTTTTCCTTATACAAAGTAAAGAAGAAGCTACAAATAAAGAAAAAAAATAATTATCCTATTATCAAACTCATCAAAAGTAGTAGTAGTATTATTGTATCCTAAACTTAATTTTATTGAGCATTTCTTGGGTAAATTTTAACCTTAACAAGCTATCTCGACACCGAAAATTCGCATTATTATTTCTGGTACCAAAATTTATCCAACTAAAAATACTAACATTTATGCTTTTACAGTTTGTAATATGTGGTTCTGATATTATCTAAGGTATTCAGAGAAACACTTATATATTCCGCAAACTCATTCCGAGAATTCATTCCGTAATTTGGAAATGTTATTAGGACTGAACATACTAAACATGGTTGCGCAAAGACGAGCGAGAAACGGAAGATAAATTTTCACTGATACGTGTCTCAGACAAATCCCACTTCCCAGAAAATTGCTGGGAAACATTAAAAGACAGAGAAGTTGAATATGTAAGATTTACGAATATACTTTTTTCTGCTTATTTTTTAGTACCTGACACTTTTGCCACGAGAAAGTTTTCGAGACCCTCCCTGATGGTTTCTACTGTGTGAGAAGCAAGAAAGATAAATAGGTGGACTTATCTGAAACATAAATATTGTATAAATACATACCATCCGTTCTAATTCTACCATGAACTTTTTCGTCTGACATATTCCAGCTAAATCTGACTTTCTCTTTGTCCCAGACTTCAAGCCATTGGTCATTTTCGTGATTCTTTCCAGGCCTTTCCACAACAGATGCATATAAATCACAACTTTCAGAGTACGCAGAAGCAACTCTAAAAAGAAATAAAACAGATGGTTTACTCACCGTTATATTCGGCATTTCAACAAAGAAAATGACATTTTCCAAAAGAAAATGTGACCATTTTCAGTAGAACACCGCTTTCGAACTTTGCAAATTCCCCCCCCCCCCCCCCCGTAGCAGTGTCATTGGTTGGTACCAAGCCGTAAATTCCATTTATGCACCTGTCATAAACTCTGTTAATGTCTTTTTCTTAGTTTGAAGACCAAGTACTACTACTTTATCTGTAAAACTAATCCTTCATCAGGCTTTTTTCCTTTATCATTTCTGCTTAGTATTGTACTGGTTTACTCATCTCCTCCTGCTTTTGCTTTGAGTTTTGTCACCTTGATTTTTGTTAGCAAAGTCATCTCTATGAAAACTTTCATATTTCTATTCTCAAGCTGCGTCCACAGTTGTTTCTTTTATGCCAACTTCACCTGTTTTAAAACCTTAGTTTGTGCAGTTTTTGCGTTTAATATTAGTCTGACTGTGTATTGTCATGGCAAATAGCAACAGCGATTATTCAACTTGTTCCTGAGCTGTTACGCTTTCTAGTTCCCAAATCAGGATGGTATCCCAGAATACATTATCTCGCAACCCTGATTTACTTTTGCAGTCCAAATGAGAGTGCAAACTAGTGCAAAGGCTACACTGCTGCCTCTTTTACCAGTCTCTCTAGGTACACAGCTGTCAGAAAATTCTCTTGACTTTGTCAAACCTCCACATGGTCTTACAGCTAAAAAAACAAACCCTCTGTGAAATATACTCCATTTTGACATACCATGATATTGAGTTGTTGTCTTTTCTTACTGCTGAAACGAATGCCCACTATACTTTCTTAAATATCAGTTACTTTCGTTTCTTTTATTGTTTTGTGCAGCTTTTGTCTTCATCTTTTATTGTGAATCAAATCTATTTAAGAGTTTTTTTCCCCATTTTTAGTTTCGTTTTATTCTATGAAAGTTCTTAAGCCGAACTGGCCAGACATGACAATAAACAACCAAGAGAGATAAAACTCTACAAAAAAAAAAGTTCAAATGAGACGACGGCCAGTAGAATTGAAAGACTAAAACAACGCGGATATTTCGCCTGTATCCAAACAAGGGGTCTTCAGCACAAGATAGAAAATTAAAAGAAAACTAATCTAAAAACAAACAAAAACCACCACCAATAATAATAAATACAATTGTCGCTACTTATCCAGGTAGGGAAAAGCAGCTATTTGAGTTACTTCAATGAGAATCAAAGAGCAGCTGAGGAAAAATTATGAAAATTGAAACTTAGTTAATTATTCTGTTGCGAAATAATCCTCTTGTAAGCTAAACACCCTATTGTTGTGTTTAATGCGTCTATTTTTTATTATTTCATCAATGAATTTAATCGGTAGCTATTACAAAATAAAATAAAACATCCCTCAAATAAAACACAACAATAGGGTTATTGGGGTTTCACAGTGCACCGAATTAAAATTAATGAAAAGTTTCATTTCTTTACCTTAAGTACCTACTTTGGGGGAGATGCTTAAAACATAGGTAAACATAACATTGATACTTGTTTCCAATCAGTGAGACCATTAGGTAGTTTTCTTAATTCTGAGAAAGATTTAACCCGGGGAAATCTAGTTAGTGGGGTGTATAGAATTCCTTGTTCCTGTGGAAAGTTTTGTATTGGTAGAACTCACTAACAATTTACTGAAAGATTTATTGAGCATCGCAACTCAATAGAAAAAACTCTACAACTAAGAAAGCCTCCCGAAACTTTTTTTTCGGCTCTAGGTGAACATTCTTTTATCCCGAACATTTTATAAAATTTGATGAGGCTACAGCTATTTCTAATGATAGAGGTTTTTCTCAGTGGGCGAGGCTATAGAAATTAAAAAACATATATTTGCTAATATTTCAATAAATAGAGACACAGGGAATTTAAATATTGACCCAATTCATGATATTCTTTTAAAAAATGAACCAATAGTCAATGGGGGAATTAAAATTTTACACAATCACCAGGGGACAAGATTATCCACTAGACCAAAAAGAGTTGCTTCAATGTTAGCTTACAAGAGGATTATTTCACAACAGAATAATTAACTAAGTTTCAATTTTCATAATTTTTTCTCAGTTGCTCTTTGATTCTAATTGAAGTAACTCAAATAGCTGCTTTTCCCTACGCGGATAAGTAGCGACAATTGTATTTATTATTATTGGTGGTGGTTTTTATTTGTTTTTAGATTAGTTTTCTTTTAATTTTTTATCTTGTGCTGAAGACGCCTTGTTTGGATACAGGCGTAATATCCGCGTTGTTTTAGTCTTTCAATTCTACTGGCCGTCGTCTCGTTTGAAGTTTTCTTTTTGTAGTTTTATCTCTCTTGGTTGTTTATCGTTTTATTCTAATTTTTTTTCGTTCTTTCGTGCAAGTTCGTTCTTCTTTTCAAAGTTTTACCCCTTTTTTTACATTTTCCTTTGATTTTACTAATAAAGAAAAAGAAGTGTGGTCAAAGATATACGCCTACCTGTCAATCTTTTCACAATAGCACCTCCTGATCCTATTTTTAAATCTACATGACATGCTGCTATTGAAATTTCTGATGGTATTGTGGTACATAATGTCAATTCTCCAAATAAAAACGTGGCAAATCTTGTATTTTTCCAGAATGACTCGCATTTTGCCTTTTTCCATAATGCAGCTTTGAAGGTCCACTTGCTTGCTGAAGCAGCAGCCTAATTAGTGGCAAAATATCATAGCTAGAAATTAAAATTCTGCAAGCAGGAATCAGACAAATAGCAAAAAAGCTCTAGTATTAAAATAAGACTGCAAACACAATTGGAAACTTGTTAAACCCTTCTTGCAGTCTCAAAACAGTTGCCGGGATTTAGAAATTTGAAATATTTGTTTCAAAGTTTTTTGTCCTCTGCCAAAACTTAGTGTCTTCTTTTTAAAATTTTCAAGAAAATCTTGAAATAGTTCTTTTTAATATTCAAAATGAGAAGAAACAGACGATAATACACAATTTTGTTGAAAGATGTTGTGATCCCTTTTCTTCCTGTTTTTGCCACCTCACTTGCAGCTGAAAGTATATAATAAGTCTTGTAGTTCTAATTATTATTATTATTTATTGAAAACGAGTCTTCATACAAAAAGAAAATGACAGAGTACTACAAAGAGAAGGAAACAAAAAACGAAAATAGCAAAATATCACTATACAACTATGAAAACGTAACTAGAGTTGAAGAAATCAGCTCCAAGCATGTCTCGAACTCTTTTGGTTGTATTTCTTTATGAGTTTGGCAACGGCTAATGTAGGATCTGCTGTGTGAAGATTACTGATGAGCTTTGAATTGCGTGTCCAAATTGGATATATCAGTAGGTACTTTGTGAAACGTAAGAAAGTGGAGCGGATTTTCAATTTATCAGTATTTTTAAGAACCTTCCAGATGAGTGCAATGTAAGGGATGTGGGGGAGAGAAAGTGTTGTACAGCGTTGCGAGATAACAGCAATCGAAACGAAGCTTAACAGAAACTATGGAAGCATATGAAGCTGATATACAGCGTTTGATGCCTTCTGTTAGGAGATGACGAGTGTGAGAAACGGTATTTCCAATGGGAATACCAAGGTAAACGATTTGGTCAGAAGGGCAGATCTTTGAATTCCCAAGTACAATTCCATGAGCAAGTAGGCCTTTCCAATTAAAAAAAACTACGTTGGACATTTCAGCGTTAAATTCAAGACCATATTTTAAGTATTCAGATAGCAGTTTTTGGAAAGCTTCAGAGATTTCGTCCAAAGTTCGGCTAATGTTAAAAAATTTTGGCAGCATAAGTGATTGAGGAGATACTGAGGCCAGAGAGAACGCAAGACATCTCACACTGGTCCTGACCTTCGAGGACATAGTTATTGAAATAACAAGGTGAGGCAATTGCACCTTCCCTGGCTCTTCTCTTAACTGGTATACTTCCATCCAGTGACCTTATCATTTGTCTTGTTTAGGAGGAATCTCAAAACGGACGCGCAGCTTAATGTGTCTGCAGTAGACTTTGGTTGTGGAAAACCTATAGAATCTGTTTTAACTCCTGTAAATAGGTATATCAGAAACTATACTAGACGGGACATTCTGGCCGTGTCATTAGACGTGGTGTGTTTCCCTAATCTTCCCAAGATTGGGAAGGACCATTCACAATTTCAAATGAAATTCCTGCATAGATACTACGCTTTCTGCAGAAGACAGCCATCATTAATAACAAATGTAGCTTATAATATAACAATGACTTACTCTTGTTTAGTAGCTGAGCCTTGATCCAAAAAACTGGTCAGTAGCTTGAGGTCTTCATTCTCAGTTATCACATTAAACAAACTGAATTTCTTAAATGAAACATACTCTTTTAGCATTACATTTCTTTGAGAACATGTCAGTGACAAGAGAAATAGTCCTGATTCATCTTTTTCCCTCAAGATCCTTCCATTCTTAATAGATGGGACCTTGGATATCAACGAATATGTCTTAACGAGTTTCTCCATACTAAAAGAGAAAATACTATGAGTAAACTAAATTCTCTTTAAAAAAAAAAAATCTAGCTTCTTAACTCTTTATGAACTTAACAGGAAATACACATTTAGACAAAACCAATCTTTGCCTAGAATTAATAGCAGAAGCCATTACACACCCTGGGGGACGGTGAATCATGTACATCTCTTCTCTTTCTTTTTTCCTCAAAATAATGACTCAAAGTACATTTAAAGAGATATGACATTTTTACAGTACAATTATTTAAAATATGATTTTACAAATATTGTGTTTTGATATAAATGTTTTAATTAATAAACTTGAGTTCAATATGAGTTTTTATTTTTCAATTACCAAATTTAAAAAGGATATTAAAGCATAAAGAATAATTTTTGCACTAAGAACCTGAAATAGTTTGAAGATATGAAAACCTCTCCGTCAATGGTATGTCTTCTCTTATATTCAGAACCTAAAAATGATTAAGAAAGAATAAAGTTTCATAGAAAACGGCTTCAACACCTTTGTGATCTGACTCCTACTGAGTTCCAGCCATCAAAGAAGGCGTGCTCTTATTGGTTTCACTTTTGCCAAACCATATGATACTGTTATTTTTCTCCCATTCATCTGGCAACTTCATAGACTCAAAAGTTATAGAGAATTTTGCCAAAGCCAAATTACCGAATAAGCATAGTGCAATCGCAAGACTGCTAAACCGTTTGATAATTTGTTTTGTGTAATCCTCTGATGATCCTTTTCAACTGATGAAATAGAGATTTTAACTAAATCTACGTTGCATGGGCAACGTGAGGTGATACAACAACCTTTGTTCGGCTTTGCCGAGTAAATTGTTGCGAGGGCAACACTTTGGTTCTGTTTCCTTGCTCCGATTAAACGCTGAAGTTGTTAATCTGTAAGGATCTTAAAATGAATACTAGGTACACAACCTCGTAAAAGTTGCAAACCCCTCATCACAAAATATGATTGTAACCTAACAGTCAATTATGACTTACAAGTCCCCTATATGTCTTACCGCTGGAACCAAATTGGTTTTACCATCAAATACACCAGAAATAAATAATAGGTACACCAACTAGCAAAAGTTGCGAACCCCTCATTGCGGAAGATGATTATGAGCTAACAGCCGATTGTTGCTTAAAACTCCCCTATATGTCTCACAATTGGTATCGGCCTATTTTTGGTTTCAGTGTGTACCTTACTAAGTTGTCAACCCCTTTAAACTTTCAAACTGGTATATCTCATGAAGGATTTTTTCTACCGAAAAATAGATGATATATACTTTGATCAGCTCATCAAGAGCTATCGACTGCAGTCGAAAAAAAATCTATCTGTCGTATTTCAAAGGTTGACTTTTTTGCCCTAGGCTAAGTTTCTAACGTCATCACTTAGAAAGGAGCAAAGGATAAACTCTAATTTTTTTTTTAAGCAATGGGAGAACTTTTAAAGTTTAAGAGGCATATTTGATACTATTTCTGTATCAGCCTATTTTTGGTTTCAGTATGTACCTTACTATTGAAGTTGTCAACCCCCTTAAACTTTCAAACTGGTATATCTTATGAAGGAACTTTCCTACCAAAAAATAAATGACATATGCTAGATCAGCTCATCAAAACGTATCGACTGCTGTCGAAAAAAAATCTACCTTAGTTTAAAAGTTGACTTTTTTGCCGTAGGCTAAATTTCTAACGCCACCACTTAGAAAGGAGCAAAGGATAAATTCTAATTTCTTTAGCAATGAGACAACTTTTAAAGTTTAAGAGGTACATCTGATACCATTTCTTTACTGCAATCCCAAGTGCAAAAACCGAATGATAAACTCAGGTGAAATCACGAATAGAAATGGGCAGAAACAATAGATGGCAGCACACTTTCGGGCTCCACTTTTTTATTTCTATGATTTTTTCTATTTATCACTCAAAGAAGAGATATTGGCCGTGGGGCCGGGTAACTGCCGCATACATTTGACACTTATGGATTTTATTCCATCTTTAATTTGAAACTGGTGCCTGCCTGCTAGAACGGAGCTTTCCACGTGAAAGCAGAAACATGGTTTGATGAAACGAAAGCTTCACTGCATAACTTCAAATAGTTCTCTCTCACATAGGCTATAAAACTCCAAGTCACTTCACACACTATAGGCTCTGGCTCAAGGACAAGCAAAAACCATCCTTTTTGGCCCCATGCATGAGCTCTACAAAGCTTTTCAAAATGCAAAGTCATATTCATCATTCCGGCCTCAGGTCCACACTTTCCGTAAAAACCACAGAGGTTAGACCCTTACCACTTTCTAGGAATAAGCTGAAATCGGGATGCTAGAAAAAAAAGACGACATAACCAAAGTGTTGCTCTCGCAACACAATTATAGTATCATTGTGATAATTGTGACCAATGTTATGTGTTGTCAGTGCTTAAAAATTTTCAAAAGTAGAATAAGATTTCATAGATGTGTCGTTTTTAATCCTGAGTTGTGTTTACACATTACTAGTCTTGCATGTGACAGTACTCTTATGAGTGGTATGCATTTGTTTTGTGTTTGTTTGTAAGCATTTGTAAGCATGGTTCATAGAATCAATGAAAGCCAATCCGTTAAAAAGTAAGCTTTTGTATAGCCAGGATGTATTTGTGAGGGTATTAGTTAGTATATTTAAAGTGTTAAAATGTACATCAAGTGGTATACTCATCTTCTAGTTAGAAAATTCAGTGAGAAAAACCTAAATTTTACCAGGAAAACTGCATGAAACAATTAGATAGGACAAATAGTCAAAACACTATCCGTGGCTCCCTAGAGAGAGGTAACACCAAAAAGGTTTTGCCTCAAAAAAACAATAATCTAGGCTTAAAAAATATAATTTGATATGTCAGAATTGCAGTAGAGTTCCTCTTCTGAATCAAAAGTTGTAAAAATAAAAGGTGACTACCTTTTTTAAATTCCAACTCTCCAGAAGGAAAAACTATAAATTCCAAAAAAATGCTTTAAAATTCTGGATGTTTACCCAACTTAGATCATTCCTTAAAATAAACCAAAACTTTATTTCCCTAATGAACAAATATATAGCCTAAATATATATTCAATGAATTTCCATAGGCCAACTCTTTCCTTCCAGCTTCTTGTTGCCATTGTCCTGCTATTTTGCTGTTAAACTAATATGAGGAAAACAGGTGGTCTATGGCAAATTCATTGAGTATATATAATAAGGATTATATATTTGTCCATTAGACAGGGGGGGTATAAATTTTTACTGGTACACACTACGCAATGATATAAAGTATTCCATAGCTTTCTTAAATATTTTTCAGAATTTTATAGTCCCACTCTTCTGGAGAATGGGAATGCTAAACTGATACCAAAAAGAGTAGCAACACTAGGTCTCTTATTTTATACTCTTGCCAAATATCAATGTTTGTTTCTGACGATCTTCCTCCCCCATGATGGCTCAAGATATAGCCCTAATAACAGCCAATATTTCACTTGGTAAGGTTGTAGAGTAGCAGCTGTCCAGAAAGAGACAACTAAGACAAAAAGAGAGGCATTTTTAGTTACAAATTTTATAGTCTATTTTATAAATAAAATTATGTTTGCTGTAATTTACCTCCCCCTCCCCTGATGATCCGATATAGAGCCTCTTATGGGTAAAAATACCCAATAAAAAGTACCTGCTGCGTCACTTCTCAGTAGAGGCGTCCCCAAGGCCACTCAGGGCATCCCCAGGTGGCTTATAAGGGAATGCCCTGCAGATATGGAGGGTAGCTCCTGTGAAGTGAGGCGCAGACCAAGGGAGAACCAAGTCTCTGTGGGGGGGGGTCTTGAAACAAAGCTGGAGCACCCTCGTCAGGGGTCAAAAATTCAGACGGAGGAGGTCCCCTCTAATGTGAAATGGTCAGAACCCATCTTAGTGTGGGCACGTCCCATTAGTCACAAACCTTCTCCCCAGCAAAAGTTTTAATTACTGGTGTTGCAGGACGCAAAAATGATGTAGTATCGGTAGTAGATACAGTCGGCCCCTGCTATGGACTGCACCCTGCACCCATACGTCAAGAACTGCAGCTTCCTGAACAGCCGACGACTCGACGGCCGTAAACCACGCGAATATATCTATGTTGACGACTCCAAACCTGGAGGACGTTGTTTCTCCAAAAATAACTATGTCACTAGGTACCCTCAACACTAGAACCCTCGCCAAACAAATAAAAATGGACCTACTCCTAAGAGAGACAAACCGGTACAGCCGGGACGTCATTGGTCTGGCCAAAACCTATCTTATAGTCACAGGTGAAGGGAAACACGGAGATGTCATCCTTCTACTTTCAGGACGCAATGATCGCAAACATCGACAATTTATGCAAATTTGGTCCTTGGGGGCTTGTGATGGTCATTTTCTGAAATCAAATATCTTATCTAGGTGTAGGTTTCTTACTGTCTAATAAGGCAGAAACTCCTTGATCGCTATAAACCCCCTCCCCCCTCTTGGAAAGGCTCATCATGATCCGCCTGAAAGGCTCACTTACCAACCTCACAATTATCTATGTTTACGCTCCGGATTCTAGCAAAGATGACGAAGAGTCTGAAAACTTTTATCTACAGCTCCAAAGCCCCGTTGATTATGTCCCTAAAAAAGACATAGTCCTTGTCATTGGTGACTTCAACGCCATAGCTGGAAACAACTACAGAGGACACGAAGATATAATGGGCAAATTTGACAATGGACAAATGAACAGAGGAGGAGAACGCCTAATCGAATTCAATAGAGAAGCGATTTAGTCATCATAAACACACTGCTCAAGTACAGACCTCGTCTTGAAACATCCTGGACCTCACCGGATGAAAAAACTAAAAACTGACTAGACTATATCCTGGTGTCTAGACGTTAAAAAACGTCCGTCCTAAAGACGGTTACACTAGCTGGTGGCGACTTTGACAGCAACCACTCGCTCGTCATTTCTGACGAGCGAGTATTCAAGGACGAGTGTTCAAGGACATATGTTCTCGTCAAGGACGAGAACATATGTATGACATACATCACTCTATCCAAAAAAATTTTATAACTCACGTCGAACACTCCACCTATCCTGTCCAAGTTAGATATCGACAACCTGGTGACAAGCAACAAAAAAATTATATGCAATGTCGCTCATTCCACACTAGATACAAAAAAAAAACCTTCAATAACAGACGAGATCATCTCTCTCGGGGACAGAAAGCACCAAATCACGAACAAGCAAGATAAAGAAAGCAGAGACCAATACAAGCATCTCAAACGGGTTGTAGAGAAAGCCATCCGACGTGCTCATTGCGCTTTTATTAAGGAAAAATGAAATCAATGTGAATTGGCCCTAAAAAAACGAGACTCCAGCTTTATGTATAGAAGAGTGCGGGAATTGTCTAACAAGGACATGAGGGCGTGTTCCCTTCTCGGTGAACATAGAAATTAAATAAATGCACAGACGGAATCCGCTCTCGATGGAAAAACCACTTTAAAAATAAACTGAATTTGGTAATCCACCCAGATCCAACAGTTTTCGATAGCTTCCCCGTAACCTTTAGAGACCCAAGTCCTCCCCCTCTCCATTCTGAAATAGAAGTAGCTATCAGAGACTTGAAAACAAACAAATCTGTTGGACATGAAGGAATCCAGCCTGAAGTCCTGAAAATAAACTGCAAACCACTCCTTGGCCTTTACCACAAAATTGCCACAGCTGCTAGGGGAAAAAGATCACTTCCTCTCACCCTGATGCAAAGCGACAATAGTTTCCCTACATAAGAAAGGCTCTAAAGCTGTCTGTGACATCTACCACCCAAAAAGTATTATTAGCCATGTCGCAAAATTTTCACAAGAGTCATGCTTAGGCGTATTCAAGTCATTCCTTCAATGGTCATTCCAGAATACCAAACTGGCTTCCGACCAAATAGATCAAAAATTGATCAGATATTCACTGCCCAAGAGATCATGGAAAAGTACAGCGAACTTGGCCGCAGCATCTACTACCTTTTCATAGACTTTAAACAAGCTTTCGATATCACATAAAGAGAAGGTCTATGGCACATCCTTCTTCACTTTGGCATCCCATCCAATCTGATGTCTCTGATCAAAGACGTTTATAAGAAGTTCAGAAGCCGCGTCATGTCTGGAGAAGGGTTTACTGAAAGCTTCAAAACCTCTACCGGAGTGCTACAAGGTTGCCTTCTATCATTGGAGCTGTTCAATCTCTTCCTAGATGCATCCCTTTCACTCAGACTGGCTTCCTAGTCGGAGAAATAGTGATAAATGAACTAGCATATGCTGATGACGTAGACCTAATAGCCGAGTCTCTTCAAGACCTTCAATCAGGGGCAGATCCAGGATGGGGGCGGGGCGCATAATAGGTGGCTCCAATAAACTTGCGAACAAAGAAATATCAGCAATTTAAAGGGAACCTCAACAAGTATAGGTCGTTGGTAGGTAGTGGAAGTGACTGTAAATTTAATCTGGTGAGGATTAGAGTCTTAATAAATCTGTTGAAATCAAAACTATTTGAAAATGCTGATAGAAAAATAGTAAGTTATAAAATAAAGAAAAAAAAAAACAATCAAAAATGGGGTTTTTAAAGGCCAAATGAAAATACTGAAGAAAACACAGAAAGCAAATATTTCGAGATAACAACCACCTCCACCCATACTTCTACTTTGTCTCCTGTCCAAGTCTTCTCAGCTGATGCTACTGAGGATGTCCTGCCATTAGCACAGGGACTACATGACACTGAAGCGGACCAGCCCAGGTCACTTATCAGTGAAAATGAGCGTAGTCCATCTACTCGTTCAACAAGTTTGCGTATTCAGTCAGCTGCAGAACCAGTTATTGAGATTGCCAACGAAGTGTTTTTGATCAAAGAAAGACCCATTCTCTCTTGGTGTGATTGGGAAATGTAAGCTTTAATGCTCACTTATTACCGAGAAGCTGCAAGAAAGACTAAATCAATCCTTCTGGTCCTTTGGATTTGAGCAGAAACTCAAGTCGCGTAAGCCATACATCACAGCCAGCAAACAAAAGCGAAGGCGAGTCTAAATTGTAGAAAATTCTTCCATTAGAACGAACAGATCTACAATGTTTTACTTCCCAGTTGATTCTGAACTGAAGAAGGTCTACAAACAAACGTTTTTGGCAATCCTGGGCTACCCCCCGAAATCCAACAAGATCATTCAGCATGTTCTTCGCAAGTACGCAGAAGATCCTCTCAAACTCTTCGGAATGGTGGACGAATGAGGAAAGGCTGCGAAAGAGCATGCAATGATTTATGGAGAAGCACAAAGAATGCTCGTTAGACGATACATTATGACATTTGGGCCTTCAATGACGCACTATAGGCGCGAGTCCTAAAATGAAATATCTCTCAAGGGAGATTACCATTACTTTCCTAGTCAGGGATTTTAAAGAAAAAAATCCCGGAGTGGAGATTGGTCTGAATATGTATCGAGAAGAACTGAAGAAATAACATGACTCCTTGAAAATGCCTTCTATTCATGAATGTGATACCTGCTCACACCTATCAGCCAAAATCCGTGCCGGATCAGCCTCTGAAATTGAGGTAACAAAGCTGGAAAAGCCTCAAGAAAAGTAAAAATGTGAGGAACCTTTACGCTACTGGCACCGGTCGCGTATGGAAAAACACCGAAAGGGTTTAGAGCTTCGACTTGCAGAAGATCCTTCTTTTGCCCACAATGCCGTCTTCAAAAAACCCTTTTTTCATCAGCCTTCTCCTTACCTTCAACGAGACCTTTGCATCAGTTGGGACAAGGAACCCGACTTGCCCCTCGTAGTGTGTGACTTGGCACGAGGAAATTTCTGGAAGATATGCGAAGAACATTGTAAGTACTCTTCACATTTTCATTGAAGTTCAGGCTGCTCTTTGAGTGGAAGTCTTCGTACTCTACTGTGAAAACTGTACCGCCCGAAACAAAATTGGACACTATACACACTGCTTTGGTTCAGATTGTCAACGCCTCAGAAAGCACAATCAATCGAATTGATCTTGTGAATTGATGAGTGCAGACACAGTCCATGTCAACATCGAGTTAAAGATTCGTCACCCCAAAGTCGCATGCTCTGTCCAGAGCCTAAACGAGCTGATTTTCCCAGCCCGGGGAAAAAATGAAATCCTGAAACTGTGCTTTGGAGATTCAGGATTGTGGATGTCAGGAAGAAACCCGAAAAAAATGTCATGTAACTTAGCTGATATTGTGCAGGTTTCTTTTGTCAGAGGCAAACAACCATGTCCATGAAAACTGACTTGGACGAACCTCCTCAAGAATGGAATTTCCTACATTGAAGATTCGATTGTCAACTTTTCCCCTCGATGATGTTAAAGCCAAGAGGTGTACAGAGTGAAAAACTTGCTGTCATACTTGAGAAGTTAGTTCCCAAGATGGCAAGTCGAGTCAACCGCGATTTTTGGCAAAATATGCCAACGTCAACAGGAAGTGAAGACTTGTTGGGGTCAATCAACAAGTGTGTACTTTCTTTATTTTTTTATCTTTTTTACCTGACATAAATACATTGTCCATCACTTAGCTCTTCAGTAACTTGTTGTATATCCAGCCTTGCCATACTCGAGTGAACAGACGTATATCCAACTGATCATATAAGTAAAAGACTTATATCCAACTGTCCAGAAAACTAAAGAGATATATATCCAATTTCCATTTGTTCAGAAGGGCGTATGTTTTTCAAGTTTCTAGTGAAAGAGACGTAAAGACCAAATGGACTACTTCCCAAGTTTGGGTATACTTGAAAAGCCACCAATTGGCTTCTGCAGTATCGAAAACCCCAAATTAAGTTTAAAACGCTTTACTACAGGCTTATTTGCTCTCCAGTGAAGTGAAGTTTCTGGAAATTTTGAACCCAGTTTTCTCGAAACTGTGTTTTTGGATATACGTCTCTTTCACAAAAATACGGCTGAGTTGTCGTGGATTTTTAATTGTTTTTTTTTTTAATTTTTAGATATTAATTGAAACTTTTAAATCGCAATATGTCTGTTGAGCACAGAAAAAATTGATGTTTGGTTCAATTTTAGCATTACATAGGAGAAATCTCCTTAAAAACTTTAATTTATAGACAACTAATGGTTGAAATATGATAAGATTGGATGTACCAAAATAAGTATAAAAATCCTCAGATGTATATATAGCAGTATATACAATTTTATGGACAAATATATGCAGTCCTTATACATAAACATAACTGTATTTTGTGATTGGTTGTTACTGAGAAGGTGGGAAATTCTGAAGTAATATTGTATAAAAAACACATAATTATTTGTCTTCTTTCATAAACAGTTTTTTGAAAATCAATTTTACTTAAATGATTACTCCAACCTTTGAAAAAGTATTTCGAATCATATAGCCTACTTAGTTTCAAGTGCAAACTTAAACAAGCCATTACTGAAGTTCAGATATTTCTAAAAAGTTTGGCCATTCTTTTAATGTTTTAGGATGAACAGAGGTGGCGATATGTCATATAACGTAGAGCTTTAATTAGATGAAAATAGGCAGTAAAGTGGCCACTATTTGCTAATAAAAGTCCAAAATGTGAATTAATAATATCTTTGCACTTCTCATGCATTTACTTTCTATTATACAAATCCCCCTAAAAACAACAATGGTGTAAAAACCACTCCGCTTCACAAAAAAGCAAACCCAGATTTTATGACAGCCAAAAAAAGAAATGATATCAATTTCTTCGCCTCTGTGCCATAGTAGGACTCGAAAACAAATTTTGACAGTAAATAAAAGTTTAAATATTATGTTTTTCAGCCCTTTTGTGACAGTAAAATCTTTAAACATTGTTTCGAGAGCCTAAAGAAGTTATGATTTTAAGGTTCCTCTTCTTTATATATATATATATATATATATATATATATATATATATATATATATATATATATATATATATATATATATATATATATATATATATATATATCCAATTCACAGGTAAATCTCAGCTTTTGGCTTGGTGGAGGAAGACTTCACTTACCTAGGGAGCCTAGTTTTTTGTGATGACAACTAATTCAAAGACGTCAAGAGACGCCTGACACTTGCAAATTCTAGTTTTAAAGCCCCTATAGCCATTTGGAAGAATAAGAATCTATCAACAATTCTCAAAACGAGACTTATCTACTCCATCATTATCCCAACTGCCATCTATGCCTATGAATCCTGGGCGCTTAAAACTGACAATCAGTGTCACCTAGCTGCCTTTGAAACCAAACCCCTACGACGCATTGCTGGTATCACTTACCACAACAGAATCTCCAACTCCAAATTTCTCCATAATCTGAAAGTCAAACTCACAATACTGGATAAAATAAAAGTACAACAACTCAAATGGATAGGACATAGCCTACTCAATACTTGGCTAGCACTCATCTTCCAAAGATAGCATTTGATGGACAGTACATGGTTCTCACCCCAGAGTTCGCCCCCTGAAGAGATAGAAAGAAAACTTTTCACCCTATAACCTGTCACAACTCCTCCGGCTGGCCGACAACAAAAGCACCTACAGAAGGCACAACAATGAACTGGTTAAAGAAGAGGCCCCAAACGACCTTCAAGGATGGACGAAATTAAGTTAAGTAAGTAAAAAATTATCACATACAAATACAAAATACTTGTTCTTAAATATATTTAAATACTATTTCTAAGTATGTGGCTAGACATGTATTTTGTACTTAAATACTAACATACGTATTTATATACCCTAATACTAAAATGTGTAAAAGATAATATAGAAAGTATTTATACTTTCTAAAATTCAGGTAAGCACATGAATTTTATTTAGGCTATAGTTTACTCACCAAAAAAAATTTATACAAACCAAGAATTATTCACATGAAACCACAGCAATCTATTTCACACATAATGCAATATGTTTTTTTTTTACTTTCAACATTAATTATTTTTTGATTCTATTATCATCAAGTCTATTTTTCTTGTAAGGCCTTTTCATCCTTACAAAGTGGTATTTTATATAAGGTTTTCAATTCAAAAGTTTCCAAGGTTGCAAAGTGACAGCCAAAACTAGATCTTAATCATCACAGGCTAAAAATAACTCTGTATTCATAACCACAGCAGGTTCAACTATAAATTGAATATAAAAAAATCAAGTTTTTCAACTGAAAGTAAGGAGGAACACTAAAACTTAAAACAAACAGAAATTGTTATGTTTATAGTGGGTGATATTCCATTCCCTCCTCTAACTTTTGCTCTTCATGCTTAAAGTTTGACTTTTTTACTAATTCTTTAAGAACAACTGCTACAACACAAGGTCCAATGAGTCAGAATGGGAAGCTTTTTAAGCACTAAAACATGGAAAACAAGATGGTGCAATCCCCCTCATATACTGAATAATTATCGTTTGTTTTAGGTTTTAATTTTGCTCTCTACTTTCAACCAAATTGATTTTTTTTTCTTTTTTGTTATTTCTTAAATGATGAAAGAAAAACCCCTACTTCTCCATGTAAAATTACTCCCACAGAATTTTCTGCTACAAATAATTCCTCCCATGAAAACTTACCCCATAGGAAACTCTATGGAGATTTGATAGAGGAGTAAACCCAAAATACCTGCAGGAGTCAAGAAGGATTAGAACAAAATTCTTCTGAAGACCTAAAGAGGCTTAAATAATTAGGCCATTAAACTGAATTCTTTGAGGCATCTAGCCCCCTACCTACAAAATGATCCACTACCCAACCTTCATAGTCACTAAAATGCACTTATACATCACTATAATAATAATAATTTATTCCAGAAAAAGCCCATGGGCCATAGGAAATTTACATAACAAAAACAAATTACAAATCAACTAAAATACATTAATACAATTTAAAGAAAATGCTCATGATGCACTGCTGCAATCCTGACAAACTTTGTTATCCTTTTAATACTCTGGAAATTTGTCTCTTCTTATCTACCATAACAGTTTCCTGGTAGATAAACCCTTTCCTACCCCTTTCCGACAGGAGAGGGGATAACAGTTCCTTTTCATCCAACCACTTCCCTAATCTTGATTCTATAACCTTACAAAAAATTTTACTCATCATATTTCCTAAACTAATTAGTCTATAATTACTATAATTACTAGCCTATGATTTACTTTTTGTTATAAATTAAATCAGCTTGTGTAAATGAAGCTTTAAAATAAATGTCAGAAACATTTTTTCTGTCAAAACATAGGAAGTGTCACCCTGCAGAAACCTTATACAGGCATGGTATAGATCAGCCTTTCCCAAACTATAGCTTATAATCTGCCAGTATTGCAAGAAAATATTAAGTGGGCTGCAGTTGTGAATATAAAGATTGGTAATGCTCAGATTCTGTGGTCAAAAGTAATGGAGCTTATTTGTCCTATATGAAATGGAAAAAATTGCAAGTGTTACCAATATGAATGAAAGACTGTTAAAAAAAGAGACATGACTTAAATAATGTTTTTATTGCATACATAATTACATCCACAAGTTTTTTTTTACAAATTTATTTCAATGGGAAGGATGAATTTGTTTCCAATTTTTCTTCATTAGAGTTTCAGCACCAATTTCAACTTTAGTTACTTTTCATTGCAGCAAATTTGATATATCCAATTTCTTTTTGTACTTATCTTTAATGTTAACCATATCCAAAATGGCCAGTGCCTGCCCCAAGTCTTCACTAGAACATTATTCCTCAAGAGTTAGTGAAGAAAAGTTACCACTTAGCAAAGACACTACATGGTTAATTTCAAAACATTATGCAAAACAAAAATAAACAGTAGACACACATCAAACAAGCATAAACTTAAGTACTTATGTTTAGCTTTTACTAAAATTGTCAGCAATGATTTTCTGCAGATTGTTAGTGTAGGGTAGCAGAACAGTAGTTAGTGTTGAGGTATTAGTTAAGGTAGGAAATGAGGTTAGTAGCTGGTTCTGTGCCAAATCAGGAGTTAAACACCATTGCCTTCTATCCTTATTTGTATGGATCATTTTGATAGACTTTGAACTAAGAAGCACAGCAAATATAATAGGAGAACATGGAATTAAATGTGGAAATAAGACTCCCTTGGACTTAGATTATGTGGAGGATTTAGGCATCCTAGATGAAAGTCTTAGCAAAATGAACAAGCTTTTAGAGGTCATGCAAGTTCAGGGTGCAGGAATAGGGAAATTAATGTTAAGAAGACTAAGTCCCTAAGACTAGAAAAGTTAAGGTGAAAGGATGATGTTGGGTAATCAGAAGATAGATCAAGTGAACAAATTCACTTACCTAACCATTATTGTTGATGAAGATGTTAAAAGTAGAATAGCCAAGGCCCAGGATGTAAGCCATGGTTGAAAAAAGTTTGGAAGAATAGGAATTTAAGTCTGCAAATCAAGATAAGAATGTTAGAAGCTACAGCAGTCATGCATGGACAATTCAAATGGAAAAATAGAGGAAGATTTGCTAAATTTGTTCTAGTGATATTATCTATGGATTTTTTTAGATACCTGACAGACTGACAATATCTCAAACAGTAGGCTGTACAAGAAGTTTGGTTCAATTTAACTTTCTAGGGCTACAATGAGAGAAAGGTTGAGATGGCTAGGGCACAAATAAATTGCCAAGGATTATCCTTGTCAGGCAGCCATCTGGGACCAATCAAAAAGCTGGTCAGCCATGGCTGGTGTGGGAAGATGTTGTAATGAAAGATTAAGGGAAATGGGAATTTTCTGGGAAGGTGTAAAGAGGGAGGATTTGAATAGATTTGGTTGGAGAAGCATGCACAGCTGTGATGGCCTCCGGCAGCTTGGTGCTGTAGTGAGTTGTTAGCAATACTAGTAAGAGTAAGATCTGACATCTTTCTGTACAGGATTTGGTTCTTTTGTTAATCTTTGTTCTCAGATCTTAAAGCTCACTGAATATTAGCAAAATGTGCCAAGAATGCCAAAGATGATATATTACCTATCATTAGTAACTTAAATGCTCATTATTACCTCAAATTAACTTAAATTGCATCATCTAGTGACTAAGGTTGAAGAACCTGTAGATGTCACCACATAATGTTGACACATTATTCAAAATACCTTCCTGGGACATACTTTAGCCTGTAGACCCATCCCTGAAAGTTTCATTTTCCTAACCTAAACCCTTTCCAAGATAGCAAGAAGTCATTTAACTAGAATTTTACCCAAACATATTTTTAAAGGTCATCAAAGGTCAGGGCCCTCTAGAGGGAGAAGTAGTGGAGGTAGTTGCTTCAAAATATCTCCCTGGGACATACTTTAGTCTATAGATTGATCCCTGAAAGTTTCATTTTCCTAATCTAAACCCTTTCTGAGAATGCAAGAAGTCAATTAAGTAGAATTTTACCCAACTTTTTTTTACAATAAATAAGCTATTAGCCCACTGGGCAAAGTAGACACAAGAAATATATAAGAGTTACTTGACTTGAGCCGATTTGATTGTAAGCTCTTCCAATTCCGACGTTTTCAATTTTTCAAAATACAGGCCGAAAATGGAACATTCCTTAGTTGCGTTTGATTCGATCGCAAAAGTTAACTTAAAAGTTTTACTAAACATAAAAATGTGAACGTGAAATCGTTCAATCTAAAATTTTATGCTTTAGTATCAGAAGAAAACGGATGAAAATAGATATTTACTAATATTATATTTGATAATTATATTGCTTTGGCAGTAGAGTATCTAAAGCTTTATCGTTTCTTCAATTATTGTCATTTGTTTATTTAAGAGGCTTAGCCCCTTTCAGCTATTGTGAAGTTACTAGACTTATGTCTAAGCTAGATCCACCAGATCCCTATCTAGAGGGGAGCCATGCTAAGGCTAAGAGCAATAATGCCATATCTCCTTCTCAAGTCACTAAGCCTGCAAATAATGATAACGATAAAACTGAAAAGGCCACGGCTAGACAGCCATCAAGACCATCTACATCTGGTGATGGCACAATGATTTCTGTGGGTTCACCTCATTGGTGTGAACCAAACTGTCAATTATCAGATGATGAGAACCATCTGGCATGGGATTACTTCCAAGTAGTTCAAAAACTCAAGAAAAAGAATAACAAAAAGAGAAAGGTTGACGGCCCCGTTCTGTCAGTACCAACAGATGAGTCAACAGCTCCAACCCCCAGTTATGAATTATTCATTCCAATTTTTGCTGTTGTAATCTCACCCGTCTAGAAAAATACCAGTCTCGGACCCCTGAAATTTGAACCAAAAAAACATATTGACTTTTTGAGGATGAACATTTTCAAGAAGTTAAAAAAGGAATTTGACCTATTCGTTAACAGATTTGGAGAAGCTGAAGTATTTGCAAATGATGCAGCCTGTCTGACCTCTCTGCTGGGCTTGACACATATTTGTAATATGGAAATAACTTATAAGCCGATAGAACAACTAATTCAAAAAGAAACTAGACTGGTCATTTATAATATACCCAGTTTATATACAGACAATGACATCCGAGAGGGTCTTACTGATAGTTCCCTTTTATCTTACCCTCTGAAGTCAATAACAAGACTAAAAAAAAGAAATGAAAACAATGAGTTAGGAGCAAGTAACTCTGTTCTTTGTGCATTTGAAGGAGACTATTCACCAGAAAAGTTATTTTTGTTTGGTGGAAGAGTTGCCTTTAAACTCTATTATCAAAAACCTATACAATGCAAACACTGCTTGAAACTAGGGCACACACAAAAATTCTGTCCATTTGCCACTGCTGTTGTTTATAAAAACTGTACATCAAGGGGTCACTCTGAAAGCATCTGCCATAACCCAACAAAACGTTTTAACTGTGGAGGTTCACATCTTTCTGATGACAGAAATGTTTGTCCTAAATACAAACAAAGAAGTCAGATTGGAAAAATAGCACAGAAGAAAAAAAATACCAGTACCCATAATTGCCAATGCAATGAGAAAAGAACCTAGTCAGCCTCATATAAACTTTGTCAATACACCTTCCAGGAGACCAACTCCAGTCCAAGAGCTGAGAAGACAACCACAGCAGGTGTGGAAAAAAAATTCCTGCTACCAACTTCAATGAGACCTACTCCCTATCACCTAGTGAGCATCCCATAAGTATAGCTAGCCGTTCTTTCCCCAGACTTGACCACAAAGTAGGAAGAATTCCTGCAGGTGTATCCCCCTCTCAACCCAAAAGACCTACATTCTTATCTATTAGGGGTAATAGACCTAAAAGAAGCAACATCGAGCCTCCAACACCCACAATATTAGTTGGTAATCAACTAAGAAACTTGACAAAATTTATTATTACCCAGGAGCTTATTCGATCATCAAATTATGACACACAAATGAAAAACGAACTATGTGAGAAAACACTAGAAAAGCACTTTCCAGAGTCATTGCTGAAAGAAGTTACAGATGAATTTAAGGAACTAATTGCTATTGTTGCAGCCAAAAATAATCAAGTTCCCCAATGATTAGAAAACAACCCCCCCCCCAACTAATTGACAATGTCAGTGATATAGATAAACTGATAGTGTTAAAGTGGAACACTTTTTCACTTAATAATACAAAAATGATGGAACTTTGCTCGTATGTCAATAAAGAAAAAGTGGATGTAATTTGTCTCCAAGAAACACATTTAAATAATCTGAAAAAAGTGTCCATACCAGGATACAAATGCTATCGAAAAAATAGAGATTGTGGCAGAAAAGGAGGTGGAGTGCTCATTTTATAGCTGATAAAATAGTTCACTATCCGTTACCATTAAAGCAACATGACCATGATATAGATGTGGTAGGAGTATCAATAACTTTAAGCTCGGGAGACACTTTAATAATTAAATCTATGTATAACCAAAAGGGGGATACTGATAAATATAATATTTTATCATCAGAAGCAGAGGGTCACAACCCCTTTATTTTTGGTGACCTAAATGCTCACAGCCCTCATTGGGAAGATACTGAACAATCAAACCGATCTGGGAAAAATGTTGAAAGATTACTGTTAGAAAATAATCATGTAGCAGTTCTAACACCATATAATTTGCCAACATATTAGAATATAAAAAATAATAAATTTTCAACCATTGATATTCAACTAGGTCCTGCTGCTGCTGTTGACCAGTTTCAATAAGTAGAGTAACAGATCTACAAAGTGACCACTGCGCTATTAAGACTACAATTTCTAATATATCTCACCAAACTAAACCGGGAAAAAGGAAGTTTATCAACAAGAAAGGTGATTGGCCAATGTTCAGACAAATCCTGCAAGAAGCCAATTAAAATTTACATGAAGATTTTTCCCAAATTGATGATAAAGTAAAAATACTTAACAAAATTATGATGGACGCTGCTCACAAAGCAATTCCCAAGACAAGCCCCAACACTTGGGCTCCAACTGGCAATAAGAGAATTAAAAATTGGTGGAATGAACTATGCTCTACTGCAGTGGACGCTAAGAACGTAGCAAAAAAGGCATTTCAAAGACACCCATCAATGAGCACTGCAATTGAATATAAACGTAGCTCAGCAAAAGTAAAAAAAAAAAAAACACGTTTACAGGCCAAAAGAGAGGCATGGGAAAAATTTATGGCTAACATAGATCATCAAACTGCAGTATCTAAGATTCACCAATACGTAAGCAAGATGAACGGCAAGAGAATGACACTTGATGATCGCAAATATGAAATAAAACACCAGGGTCAACTAATAACTTCTGATTTTCTAAAAGCTGATATTTTTGCAAACACATTCATGAAAAAACCTCTAGACACTGTTTTGCCAAATCCACCTGTATGTGTCCTCCTTTCTGTAGCACAAGTCATAATAAGTCAATAAGTCAAGTCAATAAGAAGTCGTTAATGTTACCCTTTTCGTTATCTGAGTTACAGACAGCTATTGAAAGATGCAACTTAAATTCAGCCCCACGACATGATGAGATACACATCAAATGGTTGATTGAAACATCTGACATTTTTTTAGCTAAACTCCTGGAAATATGTAACAACACATGGAGAGAGGGGACGTTTCCTACCCTCTGGAAAATTGCACTTATTTACCCAATCCTCAAACCTGGAAAACCACCAAAAGATTCTGTATCTTACAGACCAATATCAGCTCTTCCCATAATGGGCAAAATATTTGAGCGAATGATCTTAAGGAGATTAGAATGGTTTGCAGAGATAAATCAAATAATACCCCAATCTCAGACAGGTCTTAGAAAGAGTCATAGTGCAATGGACAACATAACCAGAATAGAAACAGATATGACAGATGCTTTACAGGAGGGCGAAGTTGGTATTGCTGTAATGTTTGATTGGACAGATGCATATGCGAATGTAAAACAAAAAAAGTTACAAGAAATTATGCATAATAAAAATTTTCCACCTCTAGTGATCTCAATTATAAGGGATTTATTATGTGATCGTTCCTTTCAACTACAGATTAATGATATACTGTCTGTAAGAAAGCAAGTTGAAGATGGTTTCCCACAAGGAACTGTCATAAGCCCTCTTTTGTTTACATTATATATTTCCGAACTAAAACTGAGAAGCCAGTCAAAACATGGAGAATTTGTTGACGATATCCTTGTGTGGAACAGACATAAGAACATAACCTTACTCCAAAACATCATTCAGGAAGACATATATGAAGTGAGCCTGTTTTCTGAAGCTTTTGGACTAACCCATTTCTATACCAAAAGCAAAAGCAATTGTGTTCCATAAACGACAAGTAACCCTTCCGAAACCCTTAAGGATAGAGGAGAGTGAGATAGTCTACGAGCCGTCAGTTCAGCTACTGGGCATGATTCTTGATTCTTGTTTAAAATGGCAACCACATTAAATGATGTTAAGAATGACAATTTTAAAACGGCTAACCATCCTCAAACGACTTGCAGGATCTAAATGGGGATCTCCACCAAAGTTGATTATTGACTTTTACAAAACATATATTCGATCTAAATTGGAATATGGCATACAATTTCTTACAAACATTCCGGTTGCTTTGTTCAACACCCTTGAGACACTTCAAAATTCAGCCATCAGAATTGCTTTGGGGCTCCACAAACATATGGCGAAAACCATGCAGTTTTCCCCTCCACTTTTGGAAATCCTGCTAAGCCCCAACACTTACTATCTTCTTTTAGCCAGTATCTGAAAGATTACCCAAATTGGAAAAATGAACAGGCGGATAGTTACCCTTTTCCAAAATCTCCACCATGGGAAATGGTGGGTCCTGAATGTCATCTTCAGTTAGTTTCTAAAGACAAGTCACATTATTCAGATCAGTATGTGTGTCAACTCTTTGCCAATAAAACATCCCCACACTTTCCTGAACATATTCTAGCCTTCACGGATGGTTCAGTAAAAGGATCAAGAGCAGGAGCAGGGGTGTGTATTCCTCATGTTTCCTTGAATATATCAGCAACTCTTCCATCCCACACTTCAATTCTGTCAGCAGAGTTATTTGCTATACATCAAGCACTTGAAATTATGGCCAGACTAAACCTTTCGTCAAAGAATGTGTTAATCCTTACAGATTCAAATTCTGCAATTCAATTAATAAGAAAAATAAATTATGAGGCTGCTGATTCAGATTTAAAATTAATAAGAGATGATCTACAAAGATTAAATAAATGTCGTATTTTTGTTTGCTCCCAGCATATTCCTAGTCATAAAGGACTGATTCATAACGTGACTGCTGATAGGCTAGTAAATGAAGCAGCAAATATTGACCCCAACCAGAATCAAAATTGGGGAACCTACGAGATATTATGAAACGCCGTGGACAAATAAAGTGTCTACCATTTCGAAATTCCCCATTTCGTTCTAGAGAAGACACAGTGTGGTACTATAGACTGAAATCAGGATATCTTTTTCTGAATTCTGTCCGATTTCAATGGAATTTATATCATTCTCCACTATGCAGGTAGTGTTTAACAACAGAGGTAACTCCCCAACACATATTTTTTGATTGCCATATACTTGCACCCGAAACTAATAAGATTAAGATAATTTGTAAAAAAACTAAAGACTAAAGAAATGTTTGACTCCATCATTAGCTTACAACTACCTCCTAATACTGAAAGGCCGATCTATAGGGTGATGATCCAAATTATGAAAAAGACAATGGAAAACGAGCTAATATATCAATTGAGGATCTGCTGTGCAGAAGAGAGTGAGAGTGAGTAGGAAGAGCCGTATTTGTACCGGCCGGCCTCTTGGCCTTAAACTGCTGGGGACAGGCAGCTCAAGAACTCGCACTTCCCACAAACCAAACAGAGGAGAAGAGCGGATGAAAAAGAAGGATTGCTAGTGCCATCTTGAAGTCAAAGGGGTGAAAGGACTGTAGGCAGTCTGTATGTGTATACCCTCAGTCCTCACACAAATTCTAGAATTGGAATTAAAGGAAAGACAAGGAAACTGTTAATAGTGGAAATAATCTTAGCTTTTCAGTGACCTGTAAGTAATCTTATGCATATTCCTTAGGATTTAAAGGGTTTTTGGTGTTCTAGGCCCATCTTGCATAGGCTAAGCTTAATAAGGAATCAGAAGAAAGTTGTTGTTAAAAATGTTGGTTCTTAGGAAGACAGCTATCACATTGGTGAGTTATTCAAATATTACCAAATCAAACAGGCCTAGTTTCTAAACCAACTTATAATTTTTAGTTGAAAAGAATTCAGAAAAATTAGGTCAATGCCTATATTATATAGTCTATATTCATTGAGATTGCTGTGTAAACTGGATTTTTAATATAAAGTAGGGGCAAAATTGTACTTTAGCTACTTTTGACTATCTTTGAAAGAGGTTAAGTTAAGAAAATGAAACTTTCATAGATGTGTCTGCAAGCTAAAGTACGTCCCAGGAAAGTAGGCCTATTTTGAAGTACCTACCTCCACTTCTTTTCCCTCTAGAGGGTCCTGAAATTTGTGGGTACATTAATCTTTGGTTATCAGTTTCTTTTTCTCTGGCTTTAGTTCTAAAAAGACAATTCCTGTTGATTTGCCACACTGTTGTTGCCATTACACTGGGTTTTCTAAATTTAGAAATAATCTTTTATGCCACCTCATTATAGGTTAAATATTTGGCAGGTATTATTTATTCTCCATGAATTTGTTTTATTTATTTTATTTGAAGGTTAGTGATGTGACTCTGTAAGTTTGGTCAGAACTGGCCCTACCTTGAAAGGTTACCTAGAGAAATCTAGGGTCAGTAAGCAGGAAGGGCATGCAAAAGCATAGGATGACTGGTCCCTAGCTTCCTATTGCACTTCCTGGCTAAAGGACCACCAGGTCTTTAAAGGGCTTCTGACTTAGCCATAGAAGCTTTCTTTCAAACCCACTAAATATAAGTAAAAAGGAAAAAAATGCCAGTAAGGTGGTCCTTCCCTTTCAATGAATTGTTGATGTATAGACAAGAGTGTAGGTCATAAGAGATGGCTGATGAATGTTTTGCAAGGTTTAAAAAATTAGGACAATTGCTCATGTTGGCAACTGAGCACAAAAAAAAGTTTTTTTAACTGAAAGTAAGGAGCGACATTAAAACTTAAAACGACCAGAAATTACTTCGTATATGAAAGGGGCTGCTTCCTCATCAACGCCTCGCTCTTTACGCTAAAGTTTGACTCTTTCTCTCAATTCTTCTTTTTAAAACAGTAAAAAACTTTAGCGTAAAGAGCGGGGCGTTAAGTTTTAATGTCGCTCCTTACTTTAGTTAAAAAAACCTGTTTTTTTTATTTAATTTCTGAACGTTTTTGAATCAATGCATGTTTTGATTTTGGCTCTCCACAGAGGAATAATTAAAACGAAATTTGCATTTTTTTTTGGCTAAATGGCTTTCTCATAATTTTGATCGAATGATTTTGAGAAAAAAAGAACGGGGGAGGAAGCCTAGTTGACCTCCGATTTTTTGGTTAATTAAAAAGGCAACTAGAACTTTTAATTTTTCACGAATATATTTATTAGTAAAAGATTTACGTAACTTATAAATTAGCTTACTTTTACTAAAGAACTTTTGTATTCTCATATTTTTATTACATATAACCACAGCATCAGTACCTTTCACAAGGGCCTCAAGCAAAACCCGCGAAAATATACACAAGTCAAAAGCTCTTGCAACATCGAGTGCACATAAGACCAAGAAATGATCTCTTTCTTCAATATCCTTCAGCACATTTGTAAGCAGAAAGAGAGAATGCTCTCTACCTAAGCCACGCTGGTACCCAATCTGACGAGGAGGGTCTGAACAGTTTTCTTCAATACCTCTTATCAAAAAAGATTCAAAGAGCTTGAAAGTAGTACATGAGGCGGTAATAGGGCGATGAGAACTGCACAAATAAGCGTCTTTTTTTGCCCTTTTTAAGGATGGGAGCAATTTGTCCGATACCAAATTGCAAAGGGACTACACCACAAACAAAGATCATCTGAAACAGTAGTTTTATATGTCGTTCGCACCTGCAAACAAAACATATATGTTTGCTCCTGCAAGTTGCAGGTGCCTTGCTGAAATAGAATTAACACCAGAGGAAGATTTTTTCTTTAATTTCGGAATCAAAGAGTGAACAGCACTTGGCAACACAACCAGGAAAGATTTCGTCTTATTTGAAAGAATAAGGTCAAGCTGTGTTTAAATAAAACTCCTCAATCTTGTAGCTGAGACTTTTTAGGAATACATCAAAGAGGAACGGTGCTTTTTTCAGCACATTTCTGCGCGTGATTTATTTGTGCCAAGTAGGAAGTTAGCTCAACTGAGATGTTCTTTTCACTTTGTGGCAGCACAGCAGGATCACATAAAAGATTGAAAGGCACTTTGATTTTGCTCAGCGTCTCGTCACAGCCTTTACTGAAACAAGAAACAAGACTCACTTGACACATTTTTCCAATCTCGGTAGGAAAACCAATTTGATTCTGTATTTTGAGCCATAGATGGGGATGTGTAAAAGCAAGTAGAGATAGAAAGGTGGTCAGATTAGAATCCTTCTTTAAAAACTTTGACCTTGTGACTGCCAAATGAAGCAACAACATGGTCTAAGTTAGAAGTTGAGGAAATCGGCTCAATATATGAAAAGTTATCATTCTTAGGTCATAAACAATAGTTGGGAGGACCGCAGCCCCTACAGATTTGTGATCGTGGAGACATTGTGTTTGTTATATCTACACTAAAATCTCCGCTGATGATACCAGATTTAGAGGCAACTTTTTTAAGAAACCTGCCCAAAAGCTACCAGGCAGACGCAAATCGTGAATCAAACTGTTCGTTGTTATAATTTGTAGGCAGATAAGCGTTCATTACTACATGATTTTCAAGCTTAGCAGCAATAAAGTAATCAATCTCTGCTAATAGCTTGCAAGGGGATCGGGATAGGGTAGCGAGACCGCCAGATGCTGGTCAACGATATCTAGAGAGAATCGTCCTTGGGTGGTTTGGGCTCGAAAGCAGATTTAAGATGATACATTAGAGCCATGATTCCCAACGTGGGACACTTGTTCCACTGGTGGGTCATGGGCAGGACGTGCAACCCTTGGCTGACTTTCTTTTAGAGCCTTTATTAAAAAACAAACAAAAAACACATTTTTCATGTGAGTAGCGTCACATTCAAATGCATTTAAAGAGCACAAAAAAACATGATAGTGTTGCTATGATGTTATATATTGTATAAAAGGAATGTAGGTGTAACTGAACTAACATAACTGAGCTTCCGTGCAACTCAACCCCGTTTAAGTGAATCCTTGTTCAACTGAACCCCTGTTTAACTTGACCTACGTTCACCTCAGCATTATTTGACTGAACCCTCGTGCAGCTGAACCCTCGTTTAACTGGGCTCCTTGCAACTCAGTCCACGTGCAACTTGCGCTGTTTACCTGAACCTTCGATCCACTGGACCCCCATTCAAATCAACCCTCTTTTGACTTAACTCTTTTGTAACTCACCCATATATAAACTCAGCCTTTTTTCACTGAACTCAACCCAAGACCTTAGAATAAGTTTGAACTAGTACTGATTAGAAGCTCAAAATGTTATTCTCGCTTCATAAGTTTCTAAATTTTATTACCAATTCGGCCAAGCTAAACTAGTTTGGACCAAGATAAGAACTGGAAGAGCCGCGACTGCAACTAATTTCTGTCACTGACAGCCATTGAAAACGCTTCTGTTTCGGGATGCTACTTGCGTGTATCTTTTCGTGCAAGGCAAAGTTAATAATCACTTCATTAAAATAGGACTTTATTCAGTTTCCATTTAAATGACGAGATTTTAATTTCTTTTCCCGTACTTGGTCACATATTATAATTATTTGTTTAATGTGTATTTGGGGAGTAGGGAGTGTCGTTGAATTTGGGCCTTAGCTTTTATATTAGAAATGGCTTTTACTCTGGTCGTAATTAAATTTAATAGAATGTAGTCTCAAGTCTAAGTCAGAAAAAAAATTGAAGAAACATTTATTGGGAAGATTCCAAAGCTTTACAGGCTCGAAAATTTCTGCTGAAAAAAAAATTCTAAAAGAATATTGTGATGGTTGCAATTATTATGCTTGCAAGCAGGTTTGAATTGTGAGCCAATCGTCTTTTTATTTGGAAATTTCTGGTGAAGTGTGCTATGTAGCATCAAACCAGTCACCTGTCAATGCACACCTATGGGGCGGGGAAATAAAACACTAATTCCGAGAACCTCAGAAAGTTTTCCATTTTAGCCCCCCTGCGATATTCCAGTGACACGATAGTGCTTGGGAAAACGAGAAAGAAATAGAAAACACATTTCGGTATCAAGCACTTTTTTGTAATTTCTAAGAATTTCTTTCGTAATTAATTTTAGTGTCGAAATGAAAATGAATAAGTTCTATCATTAACGAATCAGCTTTGTATTCGGGTGATTTTTTTTCACTTGGTATTTTTTTTTTTTTTTTTTTTTTTTTTGGCTTTCCACTTAAAGGTGACTGGGTAGGGAAGTATTCAAGAGGGGGATTTTTAACACCAGTATGAGAATTTTTGATCATGGAGACTTCAGTGGTAGACTTTTTATGGTTTCAAGCCTTTACACTCCAGAAACCGCAAAAATTGGATTTTGGTGTAGTCATGAGGAAATCGCAAAAAGCGTGTAATTATGAATATTAGATTTCAAATAACATTAAATAGCTCTACGATATTCTAGTGCCATATCAGTGCTGGAGACAAAAACCAAAAAAGGGAGACTTTCAGTGTTTAAGGCTCTTTTTAAAAGTTCCCAAAAAAAAAAATTTCCGAAATCAACTATTACTATTAATTTAAATAATAACTATAATTCCTGAACCAGCATTAACGGCAAGTTTATCTTATGAGATTGTGTTTTTTAATGTTTCTTAAAGATTTTTGCAACTTTGAGCTTTCCCTGTACTAGGATACAACTATTGGTGCATCCATTACCTTCAAGTGTGTTCGGGTCCTGGGCATGAGAAGCTCTGCTAATTTTCAAATATAAAGGACAAAAGAATAATTAATTTTGTTTTTTGGATGGGGGAGGATAGTTTTACATCGAAGCTTTATAAAGAATTAACCAACAAATAAATACCATTTCATTCGACTCAGCTTTTGTCACCTCTGACAAAATGGGCTGAATTACATTTTGTATTAATATTATTCATATGAACAGGGCTGAGCTGATTGTGGTTGATCTGAATGGAAGTTTAGTCAGACAGGTTTGGGTTAACCGAGGATTGAGTGAAATGAGGTTGAATTGCACAGAAGTTGAGTAGGGGGTTGAATTGCACAGAAGGTGAGTAGAATTATGGTTGAAACGAATTTTGGTTGAGTTGCACATGGATTAAATCACACGAAGGTCGATCTAAATGAGGATTGAACTGAATGATTTAGTTATACGGATATTCGTTAATTGAGGTTTAAGTTGAATGGGTTTTTTTTTGCATGAGGGCTCAATTAAACGGGTCTTAAGTTGTATGAGGGTTCAGTTGCACGAAGCTTCAGTTAAACTGTGGTGGAGCTTGACGAGGTTCAGTTAAACAGGGGTTCAGTTCTACGGGGATTAAGTTGCATGAGTGTTCAGTTGTAAATGGGTTCAGTTGCACGAGGGTTCTGTTACACGAAGATTCTGTTGCCCAGGATTCAGTAACACGGGGCTCAGTTGCACCTGAGGTTAGATGCACGAGGGTTCAGTTGCAGTGGAAATATAAAAAATGTTGTGCTAAGAATTTTTTTTTTGAATAACATGAAAAAAGCCTAGAGGACAACCCAAAATAAATACCAAGTTAATGGCGTTTTAAGCTTCTTTCAGGTGAATAAGTGTAGAATTTTAAACAACAAAATTTAAACACTACGAGGGGGGATCAGGATTTTAGAAATGTCTTGGTGGCGCATGGCCCGAAACCGATTGGGAACCACTACATTAGAGGCTGTATTTCTGGTTCCATTCGTAGCAGTAGGTGTTTCGGGAGAAGGGTTACCAAAAAAACCGTGGCTAGCTGGATCTAATATATCATCTCAGTTTGGTCATCTCAGATGGAGGTTGTTCTTTTATGTCCCAACTTTTGCGTAAAAAAGAAAAAAAACATGTCATTCACTCTCTTGCGAGGACTGAGGAGAAAAGTTCTGCTGCCTTCCCCAAACACGACGTCATAAAATTCTATTACCCCTCCCCCCCTCCAACCAAAAAAAGAAATCCTGGAAGTAATTAGTCGATCCACCAGCTTTGGTATGGAGTAAGGTATACCTACCAAAACAAATATGCCACGTTTTAATGAGAGTTGCTGATTGTTTGCAGTAGAAAAAAAAATATTACCTACGCTCTTGTGTTTAGAATCAGAGTTAGACGGAAACCAAGTCTCAGAAGTCTGATTCTAAAGCTACACCGGAGAAATACGCACTTCAGTTATTAACTTGACGCGATTGTGTTCAGATTAGTTATTGTTTCGGCGTTGTAGAAATTTGTCAATTACACTAGGTAAGATTTGACAGAATAGTAAATGTTGTTTTTGGAAGTTCAGACATACTATAGAGAGGATCTGTGACATTTGACCTTTCCTTTACAGGAGAAGGGCCATGGGTCAACTTGTTGCCTCATATCATAAATATTGTAAATCTTGTCATGTTTGTTAGTTAAAAATGTGCAATATGCCTGTTTTTGATGGGGTTTTGTTGGCTGTCAGCGATGATAATCAATTGCAGTCGATCCTAGTCCCTTATACTGAAC
>NC_088875.1:30150987-30183759 GCF_032884065.1 Artemia franciscana | reverse complement strand
GTCAGATAAGGATATGCTGAGTTTGGAAACGTTAACTAAGAACAAATTGAATGGAAACTAAATTTACTTGGCTTATGCAACTTGAAATGTGGCAGTAATCTTTGCTGGCTTTGCTGACAAAAGTTTTTCAGTCGTAACACCTTGCTTTCCTCGACGTCGGTTAAATGCCGTAGTTGTCAAGGCCTCCAAACTTAAAAAAATAATGGCATGTTTTAAAAAGAAGGTTTCTAAAAAAAATATCTTTCTTTAAAAAAAATAGGCAGTGGTAGGAAGAGAGGACTGCAGGGCCACTTAGTGCCACCAATAATACTGATCAAAAATGTTTGTGTGATTCTACTTCAAACTGGGTTTAACTTTTCTGCTAAAAAGAACTATTGAGAAAGGGAGAGGAGGGGGGCAATGAATTCACTTTATGTCTTGAGCCAATCCTTATATCGAACCAAGACTTGTCGTTTTTGCACGAACCACACCTTGACTTGTTTTTGTGTAGTCATTATCTTTTCTTCCAGTGTCAACAACTGTGATGAAGTTATCAGGCCGTCAAAACTGGTTCAATAGAGTTTATCTCAGTGATCTGTATCCTCTAGAAAAAAAAATAAGGATACATTTAAACGCTATTTAACGATTATTTACGAATTTTAAAAGCAATAGTATCTCACTTAGTTCAAAAGTCGACTCTCTTGCTGCTGCCCGATTTTCTCTATCATTACTAAGAAAGAAGTAAAGGCCAAGCTTTAGTTTCTTTAGCAATGTGAGAACTGTTAAAGCCTATGAGACACATGTAATACCATTTCCCTGTCTAATTCCCTAACCCAGAAAATAAAATAGCAAGCTCTACTACAATCACAAAGATAAGTGACAATCTGTTGTTGTGAGAAAATATTTCGGTAATAGGGCCAGGGAACTGTCGCACAAACTAGGTACTTACGTATTTTAATCAAAATAAAGTTTATAACTTCTTGAGAAAGCTTGGTTTTCCCAAAATTTGGTTTTTGTAGATTCCTCTTTTACGCTTAGCATAGCACGATAATAAGCGGATCATGTCTACTGGACATCTACTTTTCTTCTTTGAACTGGCAAATTTGTAGGCCTTTTCGAAAATAATTTCTAATTTTTCCCGTTACAAACTTCCTTCCAATGTATTAAGTTCTTTTTTTGTTCAGATGCAGATAATGGCAATGGCAACGACAAAAAGGGTTCAAGTAGATGGAGTACCTTTGGGCCTTCTAGCAACTAAAAATGAAAACGAATATCCTGTCCCTCTGACTGGGGTCAAGGTACATGTAAAAATTGTTGATGTGCTTGCAGAAGTCGAAGTTGTTCAAACTTACAAAAACCTGGAGATGCAGCCAATAGAAGCCATATACAAATTTCCTGTTGATGAAGGTATAATTGCTGTTCAAGTTTTCGTTCCATAGCCTAATATGCTGTTTATATTCTTGTCTTAGGAAAACCCGTGTGATTGACATACGAAACCTGTCGAGACAGATTTGCAAAATACCGGTTATCTATCAGAAAGATAGTGGTTAATTTGACTTTAGATGCTTGTTTGCCTTTGATTCTAGGTGAAATTATTGGTCTCATGTTTCAATTCTAAATTCTTGGTTCAACCTGCCTAAGACCAAATATATTGGATAATTTTCAAATATATTTGCTCAACCCAGCGTGATGAACATGATATAACCTCCAACAAATTGACTCTAGTTCGGCATTGTGGAGTTACATGAGAGGTTCAATCGAGTTTAATTAAAAAAAGGAAATAACTAAACTTAAAGTACACTGCTCTGTGACAAAACTCATGTTTTGTCGTGTTGACAAAACTTCACGAGGTGTAGCATAAGTGGGAGATGGTAGCGTCGGGAATGAAGGAGGGGGGAATTAATCCCAGGTTTTCCTTCTCACTTAATTGGACTATCTGTCTTGGCTTTTTCTACAATTAGCCATGACTTGATGCCCACAACTACTCCATTTTCATTCAAAAATCAACGGACTCGTTGATTTTTTCATTCAATTTAGTTCACTCAATTGGACAATCTGTCTTGGCTTTTTCTATAATTAGCCATGACTTGATCTATTCCATTTTAATTAAAAAGTCCAATTCGCTCAATTGGACTATCTGTCTTGGCTTTTTCTACAATTAGCCATGACTTGATGCCCACAACTATTCCATTTTTAATTTATTAATGCCATGTTTTTCTTCTCTCTCAGTTGGACTATCTGTCTTGGCTTTTTCTACAATTAGCCATGTCTTGATGCCAACAACTATTCCATTTTAATTCAAAAATCAACGGATTGACTATCTGTCATTAGCCATGACTTGATGCCCACAACTATTCCATTGCTACGGGGGGGGGGTAAATAAAATTTATGTGGGTGTTTGTTTGGAGGGAGGATTGTTGCTATGAGGTACTTGGGATTTTTCTAGGTCTTGGTAGCTTAATGTTGATATGAGATGTGGGAGCTAAATTGCTAACAGAATAAGAAGGCTCTATCTTTGGCACTATCTGGTATATACCTGAAACCCCAACTTGTTGATGAAATTGATGATGACCTTCAGGAAGAGGAGGAAACCAATGAAACTTAATATAAAAATGGGAAACTGAATTTAAAAGTAGGGAGTGCATCTTATTGTCAAAAATACAGCACTTCTATAAAAAGCAAAATGCTCATTTAGCTCTACTAAAACGTCTTATTTTTTTCGTATCTATGTTGATATCTTACAAGTGCAGCTAAAGTAAGAATATTGAATAGACTATTTTGACCGTTATGTCTAGAAAAGTAAATTTCAAACCTTAGCCTCAGAACAAAACTGAATTTCCCGATTACGGGTATAATTGTTTATGTATAATGCTATAATTGGTATTAATTAATGGTATAATTGTCTATTTACGAACAATTAACATTTTTGAATTCAGTTTACCTAGATAATCATTGTAACTCAGGTATTAGCTGAGGACAACAAACAAAACTATAACCAGGTTAATTTAGCTGACGTTTCTTGCAAAAACACATAAGGTGTTTTTAGAGTCCTGAAATAGCTTGAATACTGTTGAAATTTCTCAGCCAATGCGTAAATTAGTTTGGGTACGCCGAAGCATTTGGAACTTGAAAATGGGATTTTTTTACTGTATTTGCTTTCATAATGAGCCCAAAGAGAACGAGAAAGATAGTTGTGAAAACTGTCTTTGAAGAAAAGAATATATAAAAAACCTGTGAGCAGAAATTATGTTAAAAAATTTTCCCCAATAGTGTGCAACAGTATTTTGTTAAGGGTTATAAGGTGTGAATTGTATGTGAAATAGGGAACAAGGGTAACAATAAAACACACCCGTGGTAATGATATTTTGCATAAAGCATCCACATGGCACATTGTTAAAACAGGTGGGCTGAAAAAAGACCCTGAAAAATTACAAAAGGTAAAAAGGAAGAACGAGGGAAAGGGAGATAAAAGAGAAGGGAAAATATGGTTAAAATATCGACGAAAATAAGAAAACTGCCTAATAATAAAACAGAAACTTGGGGTTTCTACCCTGTATAACCGATCAACAGTGACCTAATGAGGGTCAACTCAATCTTACTATATCTAATAGAGATTAACTAGACGCCTGAGTCTTCCTGATTATAAAACTTAAATTAGAATAAGTGGTAAAGTGCTCAAAAATGGTGCTCACTAATATAGGGTTTCGGACCAAATTCAGCATTATGAAAACGTTTCATAATGAAACGAACTGAAACTAACTGTAGTAAGGAGCGACCCGGCTCAATAGTAACCAAAACTCTATAAAACGGAATTTTGATACCAATAGTTACATCAAAACAATTGTATTTTGTGCTGATTTTAAATATATAAGTTTCATCGAGTTTAATCTTACCCATCAAAAGTTACGAGCCTGGGAAATTTTGTGTTATTTTTAGAAAATAGGCGGAAACACTCTCTTAAAGGCATAGAATCTTAACGAAAATCACACCATCAGATTCAGCGTATCAGAGAACCCTATTGTACAAGTTTCAAGCTCCTATCAACAAAAAATGTGGAATTTTATAGTTTTTGCCAGAACACAGATCACGGATGCGTGTTAATTTGTTGTTGTTTTTTTGTTGTTTTTTTTTTTCAAAGGGTTGATCGTATCGACCCAGTGGTAGTAAGGAGCAGCATTTCAACTGGAAGTAAGGAGCAGCATTAAAAATTAAAACAACAGATATTATTACGTATACAAGGGCGTTCGTCTCTTCCTCAATACCTCACTCTTTACGTTAAAGTATTTTTAGTAATTTCAAATATTTATTCTATGGTCTTTGTGATTCCGAGGTCATTCTTAAAGAATTGGGACAAAATTCAAGCTTTAGTGTAAAATGCGAGGTATTGACGAGGGGGCGAACCCTTTCATATACGTAATGAAAATAATTACATAATACAAATATAGAAGTTCGTTACGTAAGTTACGTATATTTGTTACTAATAAAAACGTTCGTAAAAAAGTTTTAGTTGCATTTTTAAGTAGCCAAAAATTGGAGGGCAACTAGGCCTCCTCTGCCACCCCTTTTTTTATCAAAATCGTCCGATCAAAACTATGAGAAATCCATTTAGCCAAAAGAAATTAATATGCAAATTTTGTTTTAATTATTCATGTGAGGTGAGCCAAAATCAAAGCATACATTAATTAAAAAACGTTCAGAAATTAAATAAAGAAAGTTTTTTCAGCTGAAAGTAAGAGTGACATTAAAACTTAAAACGTACAGAAATTATTCCGCATATGAAAGGGGCTGTCCCCTCCTCAACGTCCCGCTCTTTACGCTAAAGTTTTTTACCGTTTTGAAAAGTAGAACTGTGACAAAGAGTCAAACTTCAGCGTAAAGAGCGGGACATTGAGGAAGGGACAGTCCCTTTTATATGCGGAATAATTTCTGTTTGTTTTAAGTTTTAATGTCGCTCCTTACTTTCAGTTGAAAAAAATTGTTTCTTTATTTAGTTCAGTCAAAGACGGTGTACCCTCAGTCACACGGGTGGGCAGACATACGACAATTTTCCAAAGTTAGCATAGCTGGAAAAAATTAAACAGATATTGAGGACTTGAGAAATGTCAAATTTACGTAAAATCACCCACTATGACTATCCAATACAGTCGTTTTAGGATTATAATCTGTAACTAATTTAGGGTTTGAAAAGACGAAGGAACAGAATCACTTTGGGATAGATAAATGTTATCTACGCTTAAATCTGTAATTTTGCATTTAAAATCAATAAGCTCAGATTCAAAGACACTTATATCATTCGCTGATTAATTTTTCTTACAGAATGCGAAATATTATTAGATAATGCAAGGCAAGACCACTATTGGCCACCCTTTGTGGATTCAATCGTTACGTCTTATAACCAGATATATATAAAAGCAGTATATTATTGAGATTAAGGAATTTCAAATATAAATAAACTACTTCAGGCAGGGGTGTATTCAGGATTTTTTTAGGGGGGCTACAAAAGTATTTTCTTTTTTTTGGGGGGGGGGGGAAATAAAAATACTTTAAAAAATGTATCAAAATTTTTTTTATGTTCATTTTTGTTACGTTTTTACGAGTTTGACAATTTTTTTTTGGGGGGGGGGTCAAACCCCCTAGTCACCCCCCCCCTTCTTGGATGTGGCCTTGATGTCAGTTAGCACATACAAACAATTTCAATTAAATTTAGTATGAGTCTATATTTTAAATAACCCGCCTGTTTCAACTAGGCATTGCCTAATTCTTTAAAAGGGGACCGGAAATTCCTGCATACACTTCTCTATCCATAGTTTGTCAAGTTATATTTTTTTTTTATCAGTCATACGAAAAATAAACTTCTTATCTGTTTGCGTAGTGACTCATATTTATTACAGTATCCTTATCTATAAACATCGGACAATTTTTCTTCATCAAAGTAAAAGGTCATTCACTCGCTTCTTCAATTACATGCTGTTGTTTTTTTTAATGAAACCCTTATCTTTGATCAGTTATAATACAATAATTTTTTTTTTTTAATCAAAGAATCATATATTTATTCCGTCATCAATAAATAAAGGTGTGATGATATGTCTTTTTCTTCTTGTTTTTCTCTTTGTTTTTGTGCTTATAAACTGGATATATTTCTCAATAAGTTCATCTTTCTGTATTTTAATTTAAGGCTAATGGTCTTTTTTGTTCCCGCCCAATTTCTGAAACAGATTCTAAGAATCTTAATAACGCCACTGCTAGTATCTATTCGATAGCAAACTCGTTTATGAGACTTGACAAAAACATAAACAAGTGGGAGAAAAAAACAAAAGATGTTTGTTTAGCAAAAGCACGTTAGATTCTACGGAGATTAATTTAAATGAACAGGTTATGTAAAAGAAAATATACCCACTGCTGAGCTAAAAATAGTGTTTTCTTTTGCACATCAATTTAAAGGGTAATCCTATATTTTTTCGCTCAGAGATTTTGATTCGATGCGCATTGAATGCAAATGGTAGAACTTGTACGAAAAGTAGACAAATCTTTTATTTTCGAGATGGGTGTCTGTTTTGAAATGTAAAGCGTGAACTCTCCCAAACCTCAACCGAGACCGAGTCCGTTTGGAAATGAAAATTGTTTGGCTATTGGGAGAACCCTTGGGTATTGAGAATTGCAAGCAGTTAGCCAGGTGGGTGAAACACACACCTGGCTATTTTCTTTTAATCTTCAGTTCTCGAAGTCCACCAGTCCCCAAACTTAAACCTCGTCATGTTACTTCTGAATTCCTTTTTACAAATTGTGATGAAAATGAAATAAATGAAATAATTATGTGTATGAAATAACAATCCTGTGGAGTAGATGAAGTATCGTTAAAGCAACAAAAACAATTGTTATTTCTATTTTGACTCATCTGATTAATTTATCACTTGAAGAGGGAACTTTTCCAGAAAGACTTAAATTAGCCTGAGTGCTACCCCTTCACAAAGGGAAGTAAAAAAATGAACCGAGTAATTACCGATCCATTTCTATTTTACCTTTTTTTCGAAGATTTATGAGAAAGTAGTCCATGAAAGAATGTATGATTACCTCCAGGAGTAGAATCTTCTGTGCGATACCCAACTTGGCTTTCGCAAAGGACTTTCTACGGATATGCACCAGCTATCTGGAATTCAATCCCCTTGGAAATCCGGAACTCAAATAACCTTACTACCTTCAAGCGAGCAGTGAAGGGTCGTTCCAGAAATACTGTTTAGATTTGAATATCATGCGGTCCTCCTCTTTTCGGTCTTTTCTTTTCTTTTCTTTTTTTTTCTTTTCTTTCTCTTCGTCACTCCCCTTTTTTCTCTTTTTTTTCTTTTTTGATAAATCCAGTTGATTCGTTGTTTCTGTTAGTTGATTGTTTAATTATTCTTTAGTTAAGTTTCTGCCCTAGTCAAGCACTTTTGTGCTTTCCTGGCAGATTATGTACATGTAATTATGTGTTTTCATTTAAATATATATGATTGAATTGAATTGAAGAATTCCTGCGAACAAAACTCTAGCACAGCTTGCATCAAACAATAAGTGCGTAATTGGTAATTTGATGTGTGTGTGTAGACTTGTTCCTGTGTTTGCGTACGTTTGTGTTTTTGTGCTCCTCAATCTCATCCTGCTAAATAACTAAGAAGACTAATCCGCCATTCCATCATAAATTTACTATGAAAAAGTAGTACATAAACAGAATTGATGGAAATAAAACTAATTTATTGGGAAGATAACAAGAGGAAAAGTTTGTGTAAAACGAAAAACTCGATGCATACCCGTACTAATGAACTTATTTTGGAAGAAATATAGCCTCTCAGGCGCATACGGGTTAAAGCACATAAAAAAGAATTTTTATTGAAATAGAAGAAAAGCGATAACAGTAAAAAGTTCGGGATTTCCCAAAATGAATTTAAAAACCCTTGTCCATCGTATCTGCCCCCATTAAAATACAACAACGAAAACAAACAGTCCGCACATGCAAAAGTAAACTACCCAAAGAAAAAGGATGAATGTTTGAGAGGTTTTTCACTCTCAGAAATCATATACCTCAGGTGGCTAGTACCAAGCATGGCAGAAGTGTGCCAAGCATAGCGGAACTCTGAGAACAGTACTAAGAGTGAATGATCTGTGCCAAGCATGACATAAGTTTCCCAAGCATGGCAGATGTCTGCTAAGTCTGATACAAGATCGTGATTTCATAGCAATCTGGGAATGTACATTATACAATTAGGCTAGTGAGTTAAGTAATTGAAAATTAAAGAGCCATTTGAAACAGACGGACAGAAAATAAAATCCTTCAATGATCTAAATGTGAAACGGTCAAACATTACTGTCTATGCATAATTGACTGAAAATGAAGAGAAATAAAAATAAATAATTATACCAAACATAAAAGAAATGGGTACTGCTATATACAAATAATTAAATCCTAAACGATTAAAAATTAAAATGAGTGCTAAAGTTAAACCAAAAAGGACACAAATTACTGCCCATAGGAGTTCGACTAGAGTTCCCTTCTAACCGTAAACCAAAATAAAAAATTGTCGCTAAATATAATCTGTAAACCTTAATTGTTGATGCTTCCTGTAATTAGTATATTAAACACTAAATAATTATACATTACACATTCAGTTCATTTTCAATATCTTTCCAGTCACCTTGATTTTTATAGGGGTTTTTTTTGTCAGTATTTTGGAATTAATAAGATGAAAGCTATTTTTCTTGTAATAAGATTAGGGCATTAACGTTATTTTGTGTTAGGGCGAGATGCACAAGATTTCGGAAAGAAACTTAAAGACGCTTTAATTAAATACCAAAAATGAACGAATTGTACAGAAAACGTAATAATTGTAGGAAAAACTATAAAAATCACAAATATTAAGCCCAGGTAACATACAAGAAATTTATAAAAAAAAAACTAAAATTGTTTGTATTAAATGTATTTAATATACTTCAGACCAGATAAGAAACTTCATTATTTTTGGACATTGACGAAGAATGAGACAGAAATTTATGGAGGAAAAAATAATTTTCCTTGCCAATATTTTTTAACACATTTTTTTTTATCAAACACGAAGATTTATCTATTCCAAATCAGACCAAATTATTTCTTCAAAATCACTGTTTTCATGCATTGAGTTCCTGGTAAATTCACTGTTCTCCCCCGATCCCTTCTCTGCGTTTTTTTTCTTGCTGTTCACTTCAACTCGACTCAACCTTCTTTTTTTTCCTCTTTTTATTTCTTGAGACAAGCTTGAGTCCTTCGGTTGGTGGGCTGTTGTACATTTTACAGACACAGGTTCTCTGATTTCCATATTCCTTGCAACCCTTGAGTCTAAAATTTCAGGAAGTAAGGATTCATTCCAGAAGGCTTCAAGCTTCGGAAATATTTTTTCCCAGTAGTCTTTCGATCGGTGAACTGTAATTATTTCCCAATCCTCAATAGAGTTATAAACTATTAAGTGGCATACCATTTTATCCAGTATCTCGAGTTGGCCTTGTATCTGGGCGAAATACCTGTGATTTTTTTTTAGCTGAAGACCTTCACTGGATAATTCAAGAAAAAATGCTTTAACTAAATTTTTTGACTGGGCCACATCATAAATGGTTTTGAACTCTGGTATATTATGCACCGTTTTTATCTCTATAGGTGTGCCATTAGGGAGCAGCCCATCTACAGATGCAGCAAGATACTGATACTGTGGATGCACACTGAGTCCTATTTGATCTCCCTTTACGACTTTTAAGTTGAATTTGTTTTCATATGCTTCTAGTGCCACTACTTCTAAATCTAAGCCCTTTTTCATTAGGGCAGAGCAGAATCTAGGTCCCAAGTTTCGAATTTGCTTAACAATTGGGGCAACTCTGGTGCTGTTTTTTCTGGTTGCAATTCTGTGGAAGTAACTACTAGTTATTCTCTTAGATCTTTCTTCAACCCAAGTGTCATTTTTGGATTGGCCCTTGGTACTGTTGAACAAACAGCTTATACTGGCAAAATCCAATTTTAAATTCTCGTCAGTATATTTTTGTATGGCCAAATTCATTTCATCAGAAGTCATGTCTGGCTTATTGCAATTTGGTCCATAGTCACGATTACCAAAGTTATAGTTTCTATTTTTTAACTTAGCAACGTGTTTTCCTCCAAGAGCACTATAATAACTGGTCAAATTACGTTTAGATATTACACGGAGTTTAGCCGTTTTATTACAATATTTTTTTGTTACGCTAGAAGGACTAAGCCCAAAAATATTTTTCCAAGCTAATTGATGCCATTTTGGACCTGAATTATAAGCAAGACTTGCTCCATGAACTCTTGCATGATATGAACCTCGTTTAGACCGGCTTATTTGCTTTCCTCCGATGAATTTAGCAACAACTGACATGTAGCTTTCAGCTAAGTTTGTAGTTGCGTCATTTCGAAGCTGCTCTGCTTTTCGACACACAATATCGACCTCTGTCATAACATCTTCAAACACGTGCAGGGGAAAATTATTCCACCGATCTTCTATTTTACTATTCACGGTCAATTCAGCAATCTTAGGACATCCAGAATCACATTTTGTGTGGTTTCCGAAAACATGGTACGGACCTCTTTTTAACAAGATTTTCAATTCTTCTGCTGTTCCATTATTTTCAGAATTTATTTTTATCGCACCCGTTAAATTTTTTGTCAGTTGCTGGATAATTCCTCGGGGAAGACATTTTGTGTACAAACCTTTTTTATTTTTGCACAAATTATATAGATGGGCTGTATAGTTTTTTGTGACGTGATTTGCACATTCATGTTTCCGTATGTTGGAACCGTAGGAAACACTTTGTTTTAGCTTATAAAAAACACTGGAATCACCGTCACCGATAAACTCTAAAAACTGTAATCCGTGCATCTCCTCACTGGAACGAAAGCCTTCAACTAGAATATCTGTTTCCATGCTCCTTGAATTTCCGTTATAATTCAGAAAGCAGAAATGATCTTTGGGAATTACTTTGGCGTTTGCAGAAGAAAAACATATATAACAGTATTTATTTTTTATGCCAACATATAACAGTTTTTTCGTAAATGCATCTATGATAACTGCAACACATCCTTTGGCCGAATAATCGTGTCCTTTGCTACGCTTATTCCAGCCTCCATCACATATCACTTTTGTCCAGTATAAGTCCTCCTTATACCTATCATCATGAATGGCTGATTTTAAGGCCTCTCGTCCATTTTCTAGCAAAATTTCCGATAAACTATTCATCCAAGCATTACCAAGCTGCCTTTCAATACGGGAATAAACTATTCGTGACATTGGTTTCACTCCAAGCACCCCGAAGAATTCACACAGTGTAGAATATCCTCCTCCACTACCCATGGCTCCCCAAACAGCCTTCGAATTCAAGCAGCCTTTAAGACTTGATTTTTTTTTCGGAAAAAGCAACCTGTGTCTGGTCCGTAAAACTTGAAAGATATTCTTTTACGCTTGTTGCTGGACATTCTGGTTCACCTTTAATCCTCTTTTCCCAGTTACACTTATTACACTTAACTTTCAGTTCAGTTTTCAGGCCTTTCTTTTCTAATTGCTTTATAATCAATTTTCCGTGATCGCAACTGATTTTGTGTCTGAATGCTGAAATTACTTCAGCAAGGAAATACCTTAGATTCACAATGCAGTTTCCATCTGGAATTCCAGATAAGTCTATCCCAGTATTCGTATCGGGGCAATCAACACCGTAAGAACCACTACCGTTTCCCAATTTATTTGAATCGTCTATGAGAGGATTTGCTGAAAATTCTTCTGAAATTTTCGATCCATTTGACAAATTATCTTTATCTTGTTCTCCAAGCAGCACCTTTCTAAAAAAAATGAAAAGAACCATAGAAAAACAAAACAGCGACCCGGCTCAATAGTAAACGAAAGTCTAAAAAACGAAATTTTGATACTAATAAATACGTCAAAAGAATCGGATTTTAATTAAATTTAGTCCTACCCATCAAAAGATAAGAGCCTGAGAAAATTTGTCTTATTTTGGAAAAAAGGGGGAAACACGCCCTAAAAGTCATAGAATTGTTTTGCCAGAAGACTGATCAAGGGTGCGTGTTTATTTGTTTTTTGTTTTCTTTTTCCCAGGGGTGATTGTATCGACCCATTGGTCCTAGGGTGTCGCAAGAGGGCTCATTTTAATGAAAATGAAAAGTTCCAGTGCCCTTTTTAAGCGACCAAAAATTGGAGGGCACCTAGGCCCCCTCCCACTTTCATTTTTTTCTCAAAGTCAACAGATCAAAATTTTGAGATAGCCATTTTCTTAAGCATAGTCAAAAAACATAATAAGATGTCTTTGGGGACGACTTACTCCCCCATAGTTCCCGGGGGAGGGGCTACAAGTTATAAACTTTGATCAGTGTTTACCTTGACCTGATGCCCACTTAATTGGACAATCTGTCTTGGCTTTTTCTACAATTGGCCATGACTTGACTTTTCCCACAACTATTCCTTTTAATTAAAAGTCAACGGTTGAGGGGTTTTGGCTGAGGGGGGGGGGGGGTAGAGGGGAGGGAGCTACGTTGAAGGATCTTTACTTAGAGGAATTTGTCACGGGGGAAAAGAAATTCAATGAAGGGGCATAGGATTTTCTAGCATTATTAAAAAAAAACACTGAAAAAATAATAATGAAGAAGTTTTTCAACTGAAAGTAAGGAGCAGCATTAAAACATAAAACGAACAGAAATTATTACGCATATGAGGGGTTCATCTCCTCCTAAATACCTCGCTCTTTCCGTTAAAGTAATTACAACTATATATTCTACGGACTTGGTGATTCTAGGGTCATTCTTAAAGAACCGGGAGAAAATTTAAGCTTTAGTGTAAAGAGCGAGGTATTGACGAAAGGGCAAACCCCCTCATATATGTAATACAAATATACAAAGTTCTAGGTGCTTTTATAAGTTACCAAAAATTGGAGGGCAACTAGACCTCCTCCCCCACCCCATTTTCTTCAAAATCGTCAGAACGAAAATATGAGAAAGCCATTTAGACAAAAAAAGATATGCAAATTTCGTTGTGCGGTTAGCCAAATCAAAACATGCATTAATTTAAAAACGTTCAGAAATTACATAAAAAAAAAGTTTTTTTTAACTTCAAGTAAGGAGCGTCATTAAAACTTAAAACGAACAGAAATTATTCCGTATATGAAAGGGGTAGTCCCCTCCTCAACGCCTCGCTCTTTACGCTAAAGTTTCTTATTGTTTTAAAAAGTATAGTTGTGAGAAAGAGTCAAACTTTAGCGTAGAGAGCGGGACATTGAGGAGGGGACTACCCCCTTTCATAAACGGAATAATTTTTGTTCGTTTTAATGTCGCTCCTTACATGCAGTTAAAAAAAACTTGTTTTTTTTTTATTTAATGGACAAGAGGGAATGAAACTTGTATATGTAATTTTTACTTACCGGTATTTTAAATTCAGCCACCTTTTGTTGATAATTTTCTTCCTCATATTTCAAATGTCTTATTGACTTCAGTTGACAAGTCAACAGCTTTAATCAGAGACACAATGCCTTGGAGGCCTAATGCCTAAAATTGGATAAGAATCCCGCCTTTTTTTCTATTGGCTGATGAACAACGCTATTAAGCCGGAAACAGGGGTAAAATAAGTAAAAAGTAAGCACATTTTGAAATTGTATTTTTCTGATTTTGCTTTCAAACTATTTATGATAGACATCAGAAATTTTCTGTAATGGTTGTAGATTATAAAATCTACATATGATCCAAAATTCTACCCTCTGGAGCCAACTTCATACCTTCTAGCAAGAAAAATGTTGAAAATTAAAAATAATTTTTTGCACCGTTAAAAATAAAAATATAACAATTCTGCAACCAACATTTTTTTTTAAATACTGGCAGGATGAACTAAAAAAAAAATCTACTGTCATTTCCCATCCACTAAATTTTTATTCACCAAACTAAAATAACTTGATTTCTTTTTTTTGCACAATAGGTAAAGCATATACAGAAAAAGTGAAACCAACATTTTTTTCCTTTTTAACTCGAGAGTTATCAAAAAAAAAATCAGTTCAAAATCACCTAAATCGCAGAAGTTATTCATGATTTTCTATCATAGGAGAAATAGCATTGGACACAAATTAAGACCATTAGCCTTAAAGGTTTTTTCTTACTCAACATAAATAATTCTATTTGTACTATAGTCAAAGGGACGAACGCAGGAGGGGGAGGGAGGGTATTTTAGTCATACCCCGCTGAAATGTCTAAGTTTTTTAAACTGTTTTGATTGCTCTCGTATAGTGCGATTTTTTGTCTCCCCTAAATTTTAAATCCCCCCCTATCAAAATAGGGTCTTGAATAAGTGTCTGAATGGTCATTCTCTTTATTGAACCTAGTAAATTTTCGCCTTTACCAGTTGAACTGCCACAATTCGCAATTAAAAACTATTCTAAATCGCTTACTTTTCATACTTTTACTTTATGTTTTAACAGGCTCGGCAGTGTATTATTTTAGCGCCTCGTTTGAAAATAGAGAAATCCTGGGGATCGTTAAAGAGATAGAAGAAGCGAAAAAGAACTATGAAGAGGCTCTTGAAAGCAAGCAAAGTGCATTCCTTCTTGAAGAAAAGCTTCCTGATGTTTTCAAGGTTGTTCATTTCTCTTTTTTTTATCTATTTACTCTTTATGCGCTTTACTGTTGAAGAACGGTCAAAATATAAACTATTTAGAAAGGCAATGTATTTGAATGGGAGTGTAACAGGTACGCGATTATTTGGGGAAGTCATGGACCAGAGCCCTCCCCAAAAACTCTTTGTGTTACGTTTTCGTTTGAGAATAATCATGTGTAAACCAAATCTAGAAGGGGTGATTTTCCAAGTGGATAATTTAATCTATAAATATTATAAAAATATAATAAATATAAGAAAATAGAATATAATAAATGTATATAAATAAAGATTAAAGAGAGCCAATAATTTAAAAATTTACAAGGTTTATACAGATGGTTAAAACAAAATTTAGAGCGAGTTCAACTCGGTCTTTATTGTTGTTCCATATAAAGGGGGATAGAACACACTTCCTACCTGAACCGCAACGCGTGTTATTCTCGTACGTAGCACTAATCACTTTAATGTATTTGTCTGGTATACCATACAAGGATAAGACCTTTGTTAAAGCTCTTCTATCTGTAGAATCGAACGCTTTCTCATAATCTATAAAACTGAGGACCGAAGGTGTTTGACTACTCAGATACTTCTCAATTATTAACCTAAAAGTGAAAATTTGGACGAAATTTTGTCTATCTTTCCTAAAACCGCACTGTTATTCTCTTAAAACTTTGTCTACAGCATCTCTCAGTCTAAAAAGTATCGTATTACTAAGTAATTTCCTACCTACAGAGACCAGACTAATGCCTCAATAATTACCACACTCACTCTCATCATCTCTCTTATACAGTGTTTTAATTAAGGTTTTCCTAAAATCGTTAGGAAAACTCATTTTCAAAACTTAAAACTCATATTCATAATCTTCAGTAACTTATTTCTAACCTCAGAGCCACCATACCTAAGAAACTCATTTACCACACTATCTGCACCTGGAGCCTTATTATTTAATAATCCTTTTAGTACCGTCGCTAATTCTTCCTCACAAAACAAATCTTCCTTCACATTCAAGGTATCACAAATTTTTTCATTTTCCTCTATATCTTTTTCTGCAACTCTATCTCGATTTAGCACATTCTCAAATTGTTGTGCCCATCTCTCTTTAACTCTTTCCTTATCACTAATTGTGGCTCCGTTCCTATCTTTAACTGGGACGAGTCTGGATTGACCACTCCCTCTCAGTTTATTAACATGTCAATACAATATTTTACTATTATGTCGTCTAGCTGCATCTTCCAGATCCTCGACAATTTTATCCATGGCTTCCATTTCACACCTCCTTAGTTCATTTTGTGACCTAACACCGTATTGGTTATAACTAGGTTATTATACCTACAAAATTGCAAAAGTCTGTAGCCAATACTGCTTTCTTTTCCTACACCAAATTTACCTAGCCTAGGATACCATCTATTTCTATTTCTACCGACCTGGGCGCTAAAAACACCATATTTGTACCTGGGACCCTGTCTGTTTGCTTCTGTAACTGTAAGTAAGATTCATCTGAGTCACTAGCATCTCAATCACTCGGTTCTATAGGGGCATATACTACTATAACTGGTATCCTGAACTTTTAGTCATAAAATGAACAATTAGTATTCTATTATTAATACATTCCCAGCCTAAACAAGACTTAGCAGCTCCTTTATTCATCATGAGCCCTACTCCCTGTCTATGTACCCCATCCTTCATGTCTGAGTAAACAAATTCTATATCACCTAATTTCAGGCTTCCTACCCCTGGGATATGAGTCTCTGAAACTCCTAATAAGTCCCGTTCGAATCGTCTGAGTTTGTCAGTCAAAATGTCGATACGATAGTTATTTTTATGGCACTTGCTATTAACCAAGTGACATTTAGCAATCCCTAATTCTGTCGGTCTGTCTGTCGGTCCCGGTTTTGCTACTTTAGGCACTTCCAGGTAAGCTAGAACGATGAAATTTGGCAGGCGTATCAGGGACCGGATAAGATTAATTTAGAAATAGTCCTTTTTCCCGATTTGACCACCTGGGGGGGAGTTGGGGGCCCGTTAATTCGGAAAAAATAGAAAAATTGAAGTATTTTTAACTTACGAACGTTTGATCAGATCCTAATGAAACTTGATTTTTGGAAGGATATCGTATCTCAGAGCTATTATTTTCAATCCCGACTGGATCTGGTGACATTGGGGGTGGGGGGATTTGGGAGGGGGAAACCTAAAATCTTGGAAAACACTTAGAGTGGAGGGATCGGGATGAAACTTGGTGGGAAAAATAAGCACAAGTCCTAAATACATGACTGACATAACCGGAACGGATCCGCTCTCTTTGGGGTGGTTGGGGGGGGGGGGTTAATAATGAAACATTAGAAAAAATGAGGTACTTTTAACTTATGAACGGGTGATCGGATCTCAATGAAATTGGATATTTAGAAGGATATCGTGTCTCAAAGCTCTTATTTTAAATCCCGACCGGATCTGGTGGCATTGGCGGGAGTTTGGGGTGGGGGAACCTAAAATCATGGAAAACTCTTAGATTGGAGGGATCGGAATAAAACTTGGTGGGAAAAATAAGCAGATGTCTTAGATACGTGGTTTACATAATTGGAATGGATCCGTTCTATCGGGGGGGGGGGATTAATTCTGAAAAACTAGAAAAATGACGTATTTTTAACTCACGAAGGAGTGATCGGATCTTCATGAAACTTCACATTTAGAAGGACCTCGTAACCCAGAATTCTTATTTTAAGTCTCAACTGGATCCAGCATCATTGGGGGGGGGGGGGGACCAGAATTCTTAGAAAGTACTTAAAGCCGAGAGATCAGGATGAAACTGGATGGGAAGAATAAAAACCTGTCTAAGATACGTGACTGACATAACCGGACCGGATATGCTCTCTTTGGTGGAATTGGGGGGGGGGGGTAATCTTGAAAATTGAGGTATTTGTAACTTACGAAAGGGTGACCAGATCTTAATGAAATTTGATATTTAGAATTATATTGTGCATTAAAGCTCTAATTTTACATTCCGACAAGATCCTGTGATATTGGGGGGAGTTAGAGGGGGAAACCGGAATTCTTGGAAGAACGTGAAAATTGGGGTATTTTATCTTACGATTGGGTGATCGGATCTTAATGAAATTTGATATTTAGAAGACGTTCGTGTCTCAGAGCTCTCATTTCAAATCCCGACCAGATCTTTTGACATTGGGGGGGGGAGTTGGAGGGGGAAATTTTGGAAAACACTTGGAGTGGAGGAATCGGGATGAAGCTTGGTGGATAGAATAAGAAAATGTCCTTGATACGTGAAAGTACTGGATTCACTCTCTTTGGGGGAGTTGGAGGAGGGTTCAGTGATTTGGCGAGTTTGGTGCTTCTGGACTTGTTAGGACGATGAAAATTGGTAGGCGTGTCAGGGAGCTGCACAAATTGACTTGATAAAGTCGGTTTCCCAGGTTCGACCATCTGGGGGGCTAAAGGGAGAGGAAAAATTTGAAAAAATTAGGTATTTATAACTTACGAGTTGGTGATCGGATCTTAATGAATTTTGATAGTTAGAAGGACATCGTGACTCAGAGCTCTTATTTTAAATCCTGAGCGGCATTAAGCCTCGGATTTTCCTTATAAATCAATCTATTGATTCTTGGAATTTTGTTAGAGCTCATACCATATGAGCGCTTGGCTCTTAGCTCTTCTTGCCTCGTCACAAGTGCCACATGAGCTCTTAGCTCTTGTTTAACGTTGTAACATTCCAAGTTCCAGTTTTCATGTTCTTTAAATCATTGAAACTACTTTGGCCTCAGCAAAAGCTCTCCGGAAAAGCTCAATGATCTCAGACACCAATACAGGACGGGGATCATCATATCTTCTCAAGTCTACATCGAAGCGCTTATGCCAGCTTAGAACCGGACAGAAAGAAGTCCCTGGGACCTCCAGTATGAATGGAGCCTATGTGCAATCCTGGGCTCATAATGGTCACAACATGGTTTTCGTCACTCAGTAATGTTCTTCTATCAACAAGATTCGAAGTCATGCACAGACAGTCTCAAGCCTATTACCTCCGACTCATTATATATCCATGCCTACAAATATTATGCTACTATGGGGAGGCAACTCATAGTAGATAAATTAGCTAGGAAGAGGTTTTTCAGCCCGAAAACGTCCATCAGAATAGACCAAGCCCAGAAGAGTTATTCATTAAACAGAATCCCGTGTGAATGTTGTCGTTTACTAAGCTATGGGTTTCCTCAATGGGTGCCACTCCACAAGTGGGAATTGAGTTGAACGCATAGTCCCCAGTCTTGCAGGTACCCCGAAAGGGTCGATGCAGCCCTTTGCAGAGGCCGTTGTCCAGATATCCGGATCTTACGCCTTGCCGCAGTTGTTCTCCCATAGAAGATCCTCCCATGATGGTGTTGCGTTACTTTGAAATTTAAATAAATTTATTATTCCATTGCTGGGAGAAGATTTGTGAATAACGGGATGCTAGGACACGCCGGTGGGCCCTCTTGAGTGTAAATTTGAGGGGTGTCTTCCTCTTCCGCCTCTATTTATGGCCCCAGGCGAGGGTGCCTCGATTTCTATTAATGACCCCCAGGGACAAGGTCCCGCTTTTGTCCGTGCCTCCTAAGGAGGTTCCCTACATATGTGTAAGTTGCTCCCCTTATGCCACCTGGGGACACGCTGTGGCCTTGGGGAGATCCCTAAGGAGCAGTAGACTGATAAAGCTTTTTTAAAATATATGCATGATAATACATGTTATTTAAACATGTTATTGGTTAAAATCCCAAATTGAGAAACTGTCAAAGGTACTTCTCAAGAAGAGTCACAAACCCCTGGAATCAATTTAAGGACTCAACTGTCAACACTTTTTCCATTCAGTCTTTCAAATATCAACTTTACAAGCAGTTGGAGAACAGGCGGTGGAGGTTTGACTGGGAGTCATCAACTCAAGAGCGCTACAGGTCTGGAGTACAGTAAAGTTCTCAAATGGATTAGGTTATTAAATAGATTATTCCTTTTGCAAGGAATCCTTGCTGTTTAAAATTGAGTCATGTTTCATTAGTCTTTTTAGATTACTAACTTATTTTCACGACTAACGGGTTCCAGGTTTGACTTAAGTCGTAAGTAGAATAATTTTCTTGGAGTCAATGAGTTTTTTTTTTGGTCCCTTTGATTCTCAATTCTTGTGTCCAGCTCAGCTATTAATCTAATATTTGGAAGTATTGATAATATATTTGAGGATCAGTGAAGTAGTAGTTGTCCTTTAGTGGCACCTGCAAACGCTACTAGTACGATCGGCAGTCCACGAACATTCCCAACTGGTTTTTCTCGATTGGCTTAAGGGTTAAGCGGGACTTCCAATAACTAATACAAAACTCTGCTTTAAATAATTTCCCCTGCATCGGCTAATTGCATTCAAAGTTTTGTCTGAACATATCAAAAGGATGAGTCACACATTTTATATAGCTTATAAATACCTTTGTTTTCTCGCACCAGCATTGTTATCTTTTTAATTGGTTAATTCTTCCCTCTCGGTGGAGTTTTCTTTAAACTAATTTTTACAGTTTTCGTTCTGTTTATTACCTGCTGTGACTTGAGAATTAAATGTGAGTTTTCTCATTTATTACGAGAGCATGTTTCCTTAATTCAGGGTAGGGAGTTTGTCAGAGTTCTTTGGTTCAGCGCACCCCCCCAAGCCCTCCCCGCGCGTAAGTCGTTACGCGCCATATTAGTTACGCGCCATTGTAGTTGTGTTCCTCTGTCCCATCTGTGAATATATATATATATATATATATATATATATATATATATATATATATATATATATATATATATATATATATATATATATATATATATATATCTACGATATATATCTCTATATATATATATATCTATATATATATATATATCTGCTGTTGGGGGGGCGCGAAGCGCCTCCCCAACAGCTAGTATATATAAATATATATATATATATATATATATATATATATATATATATATATATATATATATATATATATATATATATATATACTAGCTGTAAGTCGTTACGCGCCATATTAGTTACGCGCCATTGTAGTTGTGTCCCTGTGTCCCACCTGTGAATAGAGATAGATATAAATATATGTTTTTAACTACGTAAAACATGCGAATATACAACATTCTTCGCTGTCCCATTGTCTGTCAATATAAATAAATTGTCAGGTTTACCAACTCTTGAACATGCAACATAATAATTGTCCATGGGAAAACAATCCGTATTCAGATCTATACCGCATTTTTCTAACGATTGCCTTTGAGCTTTGTTGATGGTGATTGCTAATCGAACATTCCCTGTGTCCCCGTCGTCATTTATATATCCCCCTGTGCCCCTGGCGTTCCCGTTGTAGTTGTGTCCCTGTGTCCTGGTCGTCATTTATATTCCCTGTGTCCTGGTCGTCATTTGTGTCCCGGTATCCCAGTCTGTAATCTCTCTTTGAGTGTCCCGGTCGTCATTTATATTCCCTCTCTCCCGGTGTCCCGGTCGTCATTTGTGTCCCGGTGTCCCGGTCTGTAGTGTCATCTTATAATGACGTCATATACAAAGCCTTATATACTTATAATGACGTCAAATGCAAACGTCAAATGTCCCTGTGTCCTGGTCGTCATTTATATTCCCTGTGTCCCGGTCGCCATTTGTCGTCATTTGTGTCCCGGTGTCCCAGTCTCTGATTTCTCTTTGAGTGTCCCGGGCGTCATTTATATTCCTTGTGTCCCGGTGTCCCGGTCGTCATTTATATCCCCCTGTGCCCCCCGGCGTCCCCGTTGTAGTTGTGTCATTTATATTCCCTGTGTCCCGGTCGTCATCCCGGTATACATTCGTTTTTGAATTGGTATATGATGAAATAAATTTTTAATTTTTTCCCTTTTTTTCCTTTTAGTTTTTTTTTATTGGTTTTGACCTTTTTTAGGTTTTTTAGTTTTTTTCTTTTTTCTTTTTAGTTTTTTTTAAGTTTTTATCTTTTTAGTTTTTTTATTTTTATTTATATTTTTTTATTTTTCTTTTTCTCCTTTATTTTTCAGTTTTTTTCCTTTTTTTAGTTTTTTTTTCTTTTTAGTTCTTTTAGTTTTTACCTTTTTTAGTTTTTTTAGTTTTTTAGATGAAAATTTTTTTAGTTTTATTCCTTTTTTTCTTTTCAGTTTTTTATTGGTTTTTACCTTTTTTTTAGCTTTTTTAGTTTTTTTCGTTTTTTCTTTTTACTTTTTTTTTAGTTTTTATCTTTTTTATTTTTTTTTATTTTTATTCTTAATTTTTTTTTATTAGTTTTTAGTTTTTTTTGTAGTTTTTGCCTTTTTTAGTTTTTTCAGTTTTTTTTTTAGTTTTTAGATTTTTACCTTTTTTAGCCTAACCAGGATTTGAACCTGGGACCTTCATTCTCCGTTCTGACACCCGCTCTCACCGAGTGACTACTCCAGAATGTTCATTTTGGTGTTTTAAATGGTATATTATTAACCAAATTAATGTGTTTTACAATATACTAAGCATCGTCATAACAAAAATGACGACAACTAATTTCATGACGTCAGTCAACACAGAAATTAAGTTCTGAAATTAAGTCATGAAATTAGTTGCCGTCATTTTTGCTTTGACGGTGACGTCATTCAAGTTATATAAGACATATGTTCACGTAGAAATCTATTAATGTTTAAGTTTACAATGACTGATGAAGATGCTCAAAGAGTCTATGCCAAAAAACGTGCTGCTGATAGAGAAAGTCAGAAAAGAAAGCGTGCCGAGGAACTATCAGCAGCAAGTTTTTTGGCATAGACTTTTTGGCATAGACAGACAATGGGACATACGTGTGCCCATAGACTCTTTGAGCATCTTCATCAGTCATTGTAAACTTAAACATTAATAGATTTCTACGCGAACATATGTCTTATATAACTTGAATGACGTCACCTTCAAAGCAAAAATGACGGCAACTAATTTCATGACGTCAGCCGAAACATGACGTCACCTGATCCACAGATCCACAGACAGACAGACAACTTATTTATATATATATATATATATATATATATATATATATATATATATATATATATATATATATATATATATATATATCACAGGTGGGACACAGGGACACAACTATTATGGCGCGTAACTAATATGGCGCGCAACGACTTACGCGCGCGGGGGGGCTTGTTGGGGTTGCGAAGCGTCCCCATCAACTAGGTGTTGGGGTGGCGCGAAGCGCCACCCCAACAGCTAGTATATATATATATATATATATATATATATATACTAGCTGTTGGGGTGGCGCTTCGCGCCACCCCAACACCTAGTTGGGGGGGCGCTTCGCGCCCCCCCCCCAAGCCCCCCCGTGCGGAAATCGTTACGCGCCATATTAGTTGCGCGCCATTGTAGTTGTGTCCCTATGTCCCACCTGTGAATATAGATATATATATATATATATATATATATATATATATATATATATATATATATATATATATATATATATATATATATATATATATATATATATATATATATATATATATATATATATATATATATATATATATATATATATATATATATATATATATGTTTTTAACTACGTAAAACTTACGAATATACAACATTCTTTGCTGTCCCATTGTCTGTGCATATAAATAGATTGTCAGGTTTACCGACTCTTGAACATGCAACGCATAATGGTCCATGGGAAAACAATCCGTATTCAGATCTATACCTCATGATTCTATTGATTGCCCTTGAGCTTTGTTGATGGTGATTGCTAATCGACCATTTCCTTTGTTGCCGTCGTCATTTATATATCCCCCTGTGCCCCCCGGCATCCCCGTTGTAGTTGTGTCCCTGTGTCCGGGTCGTCATTTATTTTCCCTGTGTCCCCGTCGTCATTTTTGTCCCGGTGTCCCAGTCTGTGATTTCTATTTGAGTGTCCCGGGTGTCATTTATATTCGTCAGGATATTGTAGGGCATCGTAGCATCGATGAGTTTAAGCAATTCTTGTCAACTGATTGTTTCGCCTATAAAGAATATTATCTCGAGGTAAGAACTGATCACCGACCACAACGATTGCCACTTTGTTGATAGTTGCGTATCAGGAGGCATCAATTCGATTGCTGTTTTGAAGCAGAAGCACTAAATTATTATTTTTGTGGAAAAGATTATATATATAAATATATATATATATATTTTCTTTTTAGTTTTTTTTGTAGTTTTTACCTTTTTTAGTTTTTTTCTTCTTTTGTATTAATGCTAAAGCCAAGGTTCAAACCTGGAGCCTCTCGGACCTAGAACCTGAAACATAACGCTTTACCAACTCAGCTACTTCGGCGTTAATACATTCGTTTTGAGCAGCTTCCTCGGGTGTTGCCATTGTTGTCCTGGTCGTCATTTATATTGCCTGTGTCCCGGTCGTCATTTGTGTCCCGGTATCCCAGTCTGTAATTTCTCCTTGAGTGTCCCGGTCGTTATTTATATTCCCTCTGTCCCGGTCGTCATTTATGTCCCGGTCTGTAATTTCTCTTTGAGTGTTTTTTCTTTTTAGTATTTTTTAGTTTTTTACATTTTTTCTTTTTTCAGTTTTCTTTTTCTTCTTTATTTTTCAGCTTCACTATGAAATACATATCGCCGAACCTTTGTTTTTTTAACTAAAATCTGGTAGGCATTGATGACCTTATCCAAGTCAAGATCCCAAACCCAATCATCATCGCTATCATTTTCAGTTTTGATATGTTTTGACTCTCGCTGTCCAGGTGGATCTTCATCTAACTGCGCGGTTTTGCGTTCTTTAGCCTCAAGCCTGTTTCCTTGCTGTTCTTTTGATTCCTCGGCACGCTTTCTTTTCTGACTTTCTCTATCAGCAGCAAGTTTTTTGGCATAGACTCTTTGAGCATCTTCATCGGCTTTTGCCATTGTAAGTTCATCAGTCATTTTAAACTTAAACATTAATAGATTTCTACGTGAACATATATGTCTTAAATATCTTTAATGACGTCACCGTCATAGCAAAAATGACGACAACTAACTTCATGACGCCAGTCGACACAGAAACATGACGTCACCTGATCCACAGACAGACAACTTATTTTTATATATATAGATAGATATAATTCTAAAATTGTCAGGTAATTTTCTATTTTGAAATAAAAACTAAAAATTATTGCTCAGACAACATAAATATGTTGATATTTGATATTTACATAACAGACTTAACACGTCATTTGTGTCCCGGTGTCCCGGTTTGTAGTTTCGTTAGTCGACAAACATGACGTCAGACGACAAACAACTTCATGACGACATACAGCTAAATCCTTATAATGACGTCAGTCGACAAACATGACGTCAGTCGACACACAAACATGACGTCAGTCGACAGACAGACAAACAACTTATTTATATATATATATATATATATATATATATATATATATATATATATATATATATAAACTAGCTGTTGGGGTGGCGCTTTGCGCCATCCCAACACCTAGTTGGTGGGGCGCTTCGCGCCCCCCAAGCCCCCCCGCGCGCGTAAGTCGTTACGCGCCATATTAGTTATGCGCCATTGTAGTTGTGTCCCTGTGTCCCACCTGTGAATATAGATAGATTTATATATGTGTTTCAAACTACGTAAAAATTGCGAATAAACAAGATTCTTGGCTTTCCCATTGTCTGTGCATATACAAAGCCGTATGTACTAATAATGACGTCATATGCAAACGCTCTTTTTACAAACAAACAAACATGCATCCACACAACTCGTTTTTATATAGATAGGTAGATAGATAGATACAATACAAATTAACTGCGTAAAACTTGCGAATATACAACATTCTTCGCTGTCCAATTGTCGCTGCATATAAATACATTGTCAGGTTTACCGACCCTCGAACATGCAACGTACAATTGTCCATGGGAAAAACAATCAGTATTAAGATCTATACCACATTTTTCCAATGATTGACCTTGAGCTTTGTTAATGGTGATTGCAAATACTAATCGAATTGGGAATTGCAATCTTTTAAATTGAAAAAGCAGATCCGTTGGAATCATGGGAATGGAAACCCTGAAGGATCTATGGAATTTAAAAATTCAGATGGATAATTAACCGCTTCATTTGGTTCCAAAACTGTGTCGACTGACTTGTAAAGGACTGCCTGGTCTCGAATCCTGGTCAAAACAATATTGTTGATTTCGTGGACGTCTATATTTTTGGGTGCGAGAATCGCTCTTTCACTTAGCCTTTTATTATTTTTATGATTTTTTAGAATATTCGGAAATACTTTTTCAATCAATTCATTTTTGGACGTCACTAAATTACAGAAATCAGCAGGTAGTTGTATACGTCCTGAAATTGAGTCTACTGTTTGACCAGAGTCATCGTTTTGCAATCGGACACGCATATTTGTAGTTAATTTTAATATTTTTACGTGTGCCCATAAATTAGAATTTTTTAGGCAACCATTCATTTCGTCTGCAGGAGTTAAACTACGTAAAAATTGCGAATATACAACATTCTTGGCTTTCCCATTGTCTCTGCATATACAAAGCCGTATGTACTAATAATGACATCATATGCAAACGCTCTTTTTACAAACAAACAAACATGCATACACAGAACTCGTTATTATATAGATAGATAGATAGATACAATACAAATTAACTGCGTAAAACTTGCGAATATACAACATTCTTCGCTGTCCAATTGTCGCTGCATATAAATAGATTGTCAGGTTTACCGACCCTCGAACATGCAACGTACAATTGTCCATGGGAAAAACAATCAGTATTAAGATCTATACCACATTTTTCTAATGATTGACCTTGAGCTTTGTTAATGGTGATTGCAAATGCTAATCGAATTGGGAATTGCAATCTTTTAAATTGAAAAGGCAGATCCGTTGGAAGCATGGGAATGCGAGGAATAAGAACAGCCTCACCCTCAAAAGGCCCTGTCAAGATTGTGGCCTCTATTAGGTTTTCCATTGTTTTTTTACGGCAAGTCGAGTGCCATTGCAAAGCTTTGGTGGGTTTATATTTTTTAAAAGTATTATTGGTACGCCTATTTTTAGTTGTAGCACGTGTGGTGGAAACCCTGAAAGATCTATGGAATTTAAAAATTCAGATGGATAATTAACCGCTTCATTTGGTTCCAAAACTGTGTTGACTGACTTGTAAAGGACTGCCTGGTCTCGAATCTTGGTCAAAACAATATTGTTGATTTCGTGGACGTCTATATTTTTGGGTGCGAGAATCGCTCTTTCACTTAGCCATTTATTATTTTTATAATTTTTTAGAATATTCGGAAATACTTTTTCAATCAATTCATTTTTGGGACGTCACTAAAATTACAGAAATCAGCAGGTAGTTGTATACGTCCTGAAATTGAGTCTACTGGGAGCTTTCCGTTTCCAATTTTCAGCAATTGATCTGAAAATGTTTGACCAGAGTCATCGTTTTGCAATCGGACACGCATATTTGTAGTTAATTTTTAATATTTTTACGTGTGCCCATAAATTAGAATTTTTCAGGCAAGCATTCAATCGTCTTCAATGGCTCTGGTGGTGCAGCCAATAGAGGAAGTTTAACTTTTCCTGAGGCGCAACACATTCCCATTGTTTCACCATTGAATTTCAAGGCCTTGCAATAGGGACAAATTTTAGACATTGTCCCGATTTGAACACATCTACTCAAGCTATAATCATCGACTGGGTTGTACCTGAATGCCAGGCGATAACTTTCAGGTTGCTCTGATTCCTCGGCACGCTTTCTTTTCTTACTTTCTCTATCAGCAGCAAGCCTGATTTCTTGCTGTTCTTGTGATTCCTCGGCGCGCTTTCTTTTCTTACTTTCTCTATCAGCAGCAAGCCTGATTTCTTGCTGTTCTTGTAATTCCTCGGCACGCCTTCTTTTTTCACTTTCTCTTTTAGCAGCAAGTCTGCTTCCGCGTTGCTCTGGTAGTTCCTCGGCACGCTTTCTGTTCTTTTTTTCTCTATCAGCCTCAAGCCTGTTTCCCTGCTGTTCTTTTGATTCCTCGGCACGCTTTCTGTTCTTTCTTTCTCTATCAGCCTCAAGCCTGTTTCCTTGCTGTTCTTTTGATTCCTCGGCACGCTTTCTGTTCTTACTTTCTCTATCAGCCTCAAGCCTGTTTCCTTGCTGTTCTTTTGATTCCTCGGCACGCTTTCTTTTTCTGACTTTCTCTATCAGCAGCAAGCTTTTTGGCATAGACTCTTTGAGCATCTTCATCGGCTTTTGCCATGGTAAGTTCATCAGTCATTGTAAATTTAAACATTAATAGATTTCTACGTGAACATATGTCTTAAATAACTTGAATGACGTCACCGTCAAAGCAAAAATGACGACAACTAATTTCATGACGTCAGTCAACACAGAAACATGACGTCACTTGATCCACAGACAGACACACAGACAGACAACTTATTTTTATATATATATAGAAGATATATATATATATATATATATATATATATATATATATATATATATATATATATATATATATATATCTATCTATCTATATATATAAAAATAAGTTGTCTGTCTGTGGATGGATGGATGGATCAGGTGACGTCACCTGAAAAAACTGGATCAGGTGACGTCAAAACTGAAAAAACTAAAAAAAAGGCAAAAACTACAAAAAAAACTAAAAACTAATAAAAAAAATAAAAAAGCTAAAAAACTAAAAAAACTATAAAGGTAAAAACCAATAAAAAACTAAAAAAAAACTGAAAAAACTAAAAAAAGGCAAAAACTACAAAAAAAAAAACTAAAAACTAATAAAAAAAGTAAAAAAGCTAAAAAACTAAAAAAACTAAAAAAACTAAAAAAAGGTAAAAAACTAAAAAAAAAATAAAAAATAAAAAAAAACTAAAAAAAAAGGAAAAAAACTGAAAAATAAGCTAAAATAAAGGTAAAAAACCAATAAAAAAACTAAAAAAAAAAAGGAAAAAACTAATAAATGACGACACTCAAAGAGAAAGCGACCAGGACAAAAAGGAATGTTCGATTAGCAATCAACAAAGCACCGGGACACAGGGAGTATAAATGACGACCAGGACATAAGTAAAAAAAAAAAAACTATCTATATATATAAAAAATAAGTTGTCTGTGGATCTGTGGATCGTGATCAGGTGACGTCACCTGAAAAAACTGGATCAGGTGACGTCAAAACTGAAAAAACTAAAAAAAGGCAAAAACTACAAAAAAAACTAAAAACTAATAAAAAAAATAAAAAAGCTAAAAAACTAAAAAAACTAAAAAAAAGGCAAAAACTACAAAAAAAACTAAAAACTAATAAAAAAGCTAAAAAAAATGACGACCGGGACACCGGGACAGGGAATGGTCGATTAGCAATCACCATCAACAAAGCTCAAGGGCAATCATTAGAATCATGAGGTATAGATCTGAATACAGATTGTTTTCCCATGGACCATTATATGTTGCATGTTCAAGAGTCGGTAAACCTGACAATCTATTTATATGCAAAGACAATGGGACAGCAAAGAATGTTGTATATTCGCAAGTTTTACGTAGTTAAAACCATATATATATATCTATCTATATTCACAGGTGGAACATAGGGACACAACTACAATGGCGCGTAACTATTATGGCGCGTAACGACTTACGCGCGCGGGGGGGCTTGGGGGGGGGCGCGAAGCGCCCCCACCAACTAGGTGTTGGGGTGGCGCGAAGCGCCACCCCAACAGCTAGTATATATATATATATATCTATATATATATATTGACATCATACTTAGTGACAGACAGGCAGACAATGAACAGTACATTTTTATCTATATATATAAAAATAAGTTGTCTGTCTGTTACACTTTGTCTGTTACGCCAGATTATATCTTCTATATGTATAAAGAAAACAAACTAAAATGTAAAAACTGGAAATTGCATAAATATTTCGAAATATTTTGACAATAGATTAAAGTAATTCGAAAAAAGAAAAATGGTAAAAAACTGAAAAAAAAACTAAAAAGAAAAAACTAAAAAAAAATAAAAATTAAAAAAGTTTAAAAAAGAAAAAACCTAAAAAAGAAAAAACGTAAAAAAATTAAAAAGATAAAAAAACTAAACAGAAAAAAAAACTAAAAACAGCTAAAAAAACTAAAAAAAAAAGAAAAAAACTAAAAAAAAACTGGGAATTGCACAAATATTTCAATATATTTTGACAATAGATTAAAGTAATTCGAAAACCTTAAAACAGTTACCCCAAACTTAAGGTTAATATAAATTGTTGGAGCTTTAGCATGCTTTGCACGTAAAGATTTTTCCAAGTGTCAATGTTAGAATGAACATTGACAAATTGAAGAAAATAAATCAATAAAAAGAAGAAACTGTTCTATATATACAAAAATAAGTTGTCTGTGTGTTTGTGTGTCGAGTGACGTCATGTTTGTGTCTCGACTGACGTCATGTTTTCGACTGACGAAATTACAGACCGGGACATCGGGACACAAATGACGACCCGGGACGCCGGGACATCTATATATATAAAAATAAGTTTTCTGTGTGTCGAGTATCGTCATGTCATAGGTCGCCATGTCGTCATTATGATGATGACGTCATTAAAGGTATTTAAGACATTCGTTTACGGAAAAATGTTTAATTGTAAAATGACTGAAGAACCTACAATGTCAGGAAGCTGCTCAAAGAGTCTATGCCAAAAAACTTGCTGCTGATAGAGAAAGTAAGAAAAGAAAGCGTGCCGAGGAATCACAAGAGTAACGCGAAGCCAGACTTGCTGCTAAAAGAGAAAGTGAAAAAAGAAGGCTAAAAGTATTTAAGAAAATTGTTCAAAGACAAATTTTTAATTGTAAGAAGATCGTGGACGGAAAAATGTTTAATTGTAAAATGACTTAAGAACCTACAATGGCAACAGCCGAGGAAGCTGCTCAAAGAGTCTATGCCAAAAACTTGCGGCTGATAGAGAAAGTAAGAAAAGAAAGCGTGCCGAGGAATCACAAGAACCGCAAGAAAACAGGCTTGCGGCTAAAGAACGCAAAACCGCGCAGTTAGATGAAAATCCACCTGGACAGCGAGAGTCAAAACATATCAAAACTGAAAATGATAGCGATGATGATTGGGTTTGGGATTTTGACGTGGATAAGGTCATCAATGCCTACCAGATTTTAGTTAAAAAAAACAAAGGTTCGGCGATATGTATTTCATAATGACGCTGAAAAATAGAGAAGAAAAAGAAAACTGAAAAAAGAAAAAAGGTGACGAATTTTTAATTGTAAGAAGATCGTTGGAAGAGAAATTTCTAATTGTAAAATGACTGAAGAGCCTACAATGGCAACACCCGAGGAAGCTGCTCAAAACGAATGTATTCAAGCCGAAGTATCTGAGTTGGTAAAGCGTTATGTTTCAGGTTCTAGGTCCGAGAGGCTCCAGGTTTGAACCTTGGCTTTAGCATTAATACAAAAGAAGAAAAAAACTAAAAAAAGGTAAAAAACTACAAAAAAACTAAAAAGAAAATAATACAAAAACTAAAAAAGCTAAAAAACTAAAAAAAAACAAAAAAAAAAGGTAAAAAACTAAAAAATAAAAAAAATAAAAAAAGGGTAAAAACTACAAAAAAAAACTAAAAAGAAAAAAAAATAAATATTAATAAAAAAATAAAAACTGAAAAAGAAAAAAAACTAAAAGGAGGAAAAAAAACTGAAAAATAAAGGAGAAAAAGAAAACTAAAAGCCGGGACACATAGAATATAAATGACGACCGGGACACTCAAAGAGAAATTACAGAATGGGGCACTGGGACACAAATAACGACCGGGAGATATAAATGACGACCGGGACACTCAAAGATAAATTACAGACCGGGACACCGGGACACAAATGACGACCGGGACACAGGGAATATAAATGACGAACGGGACGCTCAAAGAGAAACTACAGACTGGGACACTGGGACACAAATGACGACCGGGATACTGGGAATATAAATGACGACCGGGACACAGGGAATGTTTGATTAGCAATCACCATCAACAAAGCTCAAGGGCAATCATTAGAATAATGAGTTATAGATCTGAATACGGATTGTTTTTTCCCACGGACAAATTTATGTTGCATGTTCAAGAGTCGGTAAACCTGACAATCTATTTATATGCACAGACAATGGGACATCGAAGAATGTTGTATATTTGCAAGTTTTACGTAGTTAAAAAACATATATATATATATATATATATATATATATATATATATATATATATATATATATATATATATATATATATATATATATATATATATATATATATATATATATATATATATACATATACCTATAACGAAAAGAGAAATCTTTTCTATTTTATCTATATTCACAGGTGGGGACACAGGGACACAACTACAATAGCGCGTAACTAATATGGCGCGTTGGTGGGGGGCGCGAAGCGCCCCCACCAACTAGGTGTTGGGGTGGCGCGAAGCGCCACCCCAACAGCTAGTATAGATATATTTGTTACAGAGAGCTTTTACCATTTATGTTATTAGTTCTCCTAATCTATGTGTCAACTAAATGGGTCAGCTAATTCCTAGACGACCCCTTTCACGTGTTGCTCTGGTGCTGCGTGTCTCAGAAACATGTGGGGAAGTGGGGTGTCCCTGCCAGTTACTCGTCTCTAAGTAGAAAATCGCTTAATTGCACAAAGCTTATGAAGCTATCCCTAGTACCCCCCTGCCACGGGGTGTCAGGCTTTTTTAAGGTATTTTGGTTTAGTCAGACACTTTTTGTAGGTACATGTATAAACAGAATATTGTGGTTGCAGTCACTTTTTTGAATTTTCTAACCTATATATTTTCACGATACTCATTCCAAGGGACAGTTTTTTCATATATAGGAATTTTAGACAAGACAATTTTAATGGTGTCTTTTTTATTTCAATCTGACTCTTTCTTAGGAGCTATGGGCTATTTTACTTTTTTACTATGGGATGTGATCGTCTCTTACTAGGTTGCTATCTACTATTGCGACCCAGATACCTTAGAGAAGCAACTTTCAATAGATGTTTGTCTCTAACTATCTTATCAATAGATCATTTCAGTTAGTAAGAGCTAGAAATCATTCTTTACTATAATCTCTTACTAGGTTGCTTGCCACC
>NC_088875.1:30126086-30150887 GCF_032884065.1 Artemia franciscana | reverse complement strand
TTAATCCTTGCTGACTTAATGACTTAATCGTTAATCAAGCTGACTTAATCCTTTGTTGTTTCTTTTACTTTCTTTCTATAGTCAATTGGAGTTACAAACGCTGTTTGCCAAAGTTTTGAAACGCTTATTAATCAGCACTGGTCCTTGAAAAGAGGTGACTTTACCTCATTTTCATAGTCCTATTTCGAGTTCAGTTCATATTAAGCATTTAGTGACATTCTGTTTAAGTTTTGACCTGTGCTGCAGTCTAATGAATAATTTTTTTGCGTAACTATGGGGAATTCACTATCTTAAAAAAATTACATCGGCAAATATTTGGGGACAGTACCCGTATCATACTTATTTGCTACAATATGAACACAGGCCTAGAATATCAATTAGATTCAGAGGTTATACAAGATTAATTGGTATTTAATAGGCAGTTTTACAGTTATTGTTTGGTAAATGACGACTTATACTTATTGACGACATGACTGCCTGTCCATGGATTATTCTTTATGGTTGATTGTGTGTGGCTATGCTGTTTGACCTATGTGATTGTATGGATGAGTAGGGTTAAGGCCTCATTCAAGTACTGGTCTATATTAATCACTAATTTAGGAAAACAGTCTTCCTTTTCTCCTTCTGTCTCTCTTTTTTTTGTGTTTGTGCTGTTGCATTGGTGATTTCTCTTTTCATGATATTTAAATAGTAAAGCCCAAGCTGGCTGTTAAAGTAAATTTACCAATACTTGTAAATTGGTTGGAAGTTTCCCGCTTTTTTATGTCACTTGGTATTAACCAAGTGACATGTAGCGATCGGAAATTCTGTTGGTCTGTCTGTCCTACAGAATTTGCTGTCGGACAAACAGACCAACAGTCCCGGTTTTGCTACTTCAGCCACTTCCAGGCAAGCTAGGACGATGAAACTTGGCAGGCGTATCAGGGACCGGACCAGATTAAATTAGAAATAGTTGTTTTCCCGATTTGACCGTATAGATGGGGGGAGTGGGGAGCCGGTTAATTCAGAAAAAAAAGAAAAATGAAGTATTTTTAACTTAAGAACGGGAGATGAAATCTTGATGAAATTTATTCTGAAAAATTAGAAAAAAAATAGATATTTTTAACCTACGAAGGAGTGATCGGATCTTAAATGAAATTTGAAGTTTGGAAGAATATCGTGTCTCAGAGCTCTTATTTTAAATCCCGACTTGATCCATTGACATTGGGTGAACCTAAAATCTTGGAAAACGCTTAGAGTGGAGGGATCGGGATGAAACTTGGTGGGAAAAATAAGAACAAGTCCTAGATACGTGATTGACATAACCGGGATGGATCTACTCTCTTTGGGGGAGTGTGGGGGAGGGTTAATTCTGAAAAATTAGAAAAATGAGATATTTTTAACTTACGAAGGAGTGATTAGATCTTAATAAAATTTAATGATCGGAAGGATATCATATCTCAGAGCTCTTATATTAAATCTCGACCTTATCCAGTGAAGGGGAAGTTGGGGGGGGGAACCTAAAATCTTGGGAAATGCTTAGAGTGGAGGGATCAGGATGAAACTTGGTGCGAAAAATAAGCACGATACATCCTAGATACGGGACTAAAAAGTCCTAGATACGGGATTGACGTAACTGGAACGGATTTTAATGAAATTTGATATTTAGAAGAAGCTCATGTCTCAGAGCTCTTATTTCGAATCTTGACAAGATCTGTTGACATTGGGGGGAGCTGGAGGGGAAACCAGAAATCTTGGAAAATGCTTATAAATGTCGTAGATACATGACTGACGTAACTGGACTGGATTCGCTGTCTTTGGGGGAGTTAGGTGGTGGGGTCCAGTGCTTTGGCGAATTTGGTGCTTCTGGGCGTGCTAGGACGATGAAAACTGGTAGGCGTTTGAGGGAGCTGTACAAAATGACTTGATAAAGTCATTTTCCCCAATTCGAACATCTGGGGGGCTGAAGGGAGAGGAACAATTAGAAAAATTGAGGTATTTTTAACTTGCGAGTGGGTGATCGGATCTTAATGAATTTTGATATTTAGAAGGACCTCGTGACTCAGAGCTCTTATTTTAAATCCCGACCGGCATTAAGCCTCTGATTTTCCTTTGAAAATCATCTATTGATTCTTAGAATTTTGGTAGAGCTCATACCATATGAGCTCTTAGCTCTTGTTTAGTTATCTGCTTGAGAATTCAAATATTCGATTGTAAGTAAAAATTTGAACAAAATATGATTGTTTAGCCAACATTTTCTATGAAGAGTAGTTTTGTTGCATAAGATCTTAATATTCAATTAATATTTTGCCAGATATTCAAATAAATCAAAATTATATGTGAACATGAAGATTTTCAAAAAGGCAACTAAGTCACATCTCAAGACTGGTTTACATTATTAGGTATACATATTAATTTGAAGCATATTTTGTTTCCAGTTCAGCGCAAATTGTCTTCTGGTCTGAAGAAGGCACGGGGATTATCAGCCCCACTCATGTTAATTTTTGCTCGTTTTGAGTTTGAATCAGCTATATATTCAATACAAGAAACAGATTTTTGTAACTGAAAGTAAGGAGCGACATTAAAACGATCAGAAATTATTCCGTACAGGAAAGGGGTTGTCACCTTCTCAACACCTGGCTCTTTACGCTAAAGTTTGACTCTTTCTTACAACTCTTCTTTTTAAATCAATGAGAAACTTCAGCGTAATTTCGGTATATAAAATAACAAAAGCTAGTTTTTTTATTTAATTCCAGAAATTTTTTTAATTAAAGCAAGTTTTGTTTTTGGCTCACCGCACATGAGTAATTAAAACTAAACTTCCATATTATTTTTTTTTTCGGGTAAATGGCTTTTTTACAGTTTTGATCAAACGGTTTTGATAAAAAAGAAGGGGGGCGGAGGAAGAGGAGGTCTAGTTGCCCTCCAATTTTTGATTACTTAAAAAGGCAACTAGAACTCTTTTTTACGAACGTTTTTGTTAGTAATAAATATATGTAACTTACGAATTAACTTATGTAGCGAACTTCTATATTTGTTTATTTTTATTACGTACATGAGGGGGTTCACACCCTCGTCAATGCCTCGCTCTTTTCACTAAAGCTTGAATTTTGTCCCAGTTCCTTAATAATGACCCCTGAATCACAAAAGCTGTACAATAAATAGTTAAAATTACTAAAAATACTTCAGCATAAAGAGCATGGTACTATGGAGGAGATGACCCCTGTATTTATACAAAAATTTCCGTTTTTTCACTTTTTTCATTAATGATAGAAAATCCTGCAGCCCCTTCATGGGAATTCTCTTCTCTCATAACAAACTCCTCCATGGAAAGATCTTCCCACGTAACTCCGTCCCTCCACTCCCTCCCACTAAACACGAAAAATTCCCCCTGAAAACTACTGTCCACTTCCCAATAACCCTTACTATATGTAAACAATGGTCAAAGTTTGTAACTTAGACCTAATATTTTTTGTCACTTGAAAAGGGCACTATAAATTTTAATTACCGTTAGAACTAGTCCTTTTGCAACATTGTAGGGTCACTGGGTCGATACAATCACCCCTGGAAAAAAATAAACACGCATCCGTGATCTGTCTTCTGGCAAACAAATTTACAATTCCGCATTTTGTAGATCGGAGCTTGAAACTCCTGCAGTGTGGTTCTCTGATACGCTGAATTTGATTGTGTGATTTTCTTTAACATTTAATAACTTTTAAGGGATGTTCCCTGCTATTTTCTAAAATAGCACAAATTTTTTCAGGCTCTTAACTTTTGATGGGTAAAACTAAACTTGATTAAACCTATATATTCTAAATCAGCATAAAAATGTCATTCTTCTGACGTAACTATTGGTATTATAATTCCCATTTTTTAGAGTTTCGGTTATCATTGAGGCGGGTTGCTGCTTATTACAGTTCCTTACCACGAACTGTTTAATCGTAATTTCTGTTTGTTTTTGAGTTTCATTTATTTATGAATAGTGATCTGTGGTAGTTTCACGCTTGTGAGATTATAAACTTTCTTCTTGTTTATTTTTTGGCTTAATGTAGCTCTTTACTTTTTTGAAATGATGTCTTGTGGGAAAAGCTTTTACATTAATTAAAAGTAAAGAAATAGATAAAAATTATAGTAGTTTCATTTAAATGTAAATGTAACACTATGACAACAAGCATGCCAAATATTAAAGTGCTCAAATTTGGTATTTTTTTGTAAGTTAAACTAAGATGAGTTAAACAAGCTTGAAACGCAAATAATTAAGCAACGCAGTTCAAAACCATAAGGGTAGAACTAGGTTCACTAAGGTCAGATTTGGCCCAAGACTTGTTACCTTTGAATGCTTCTGCTTCATCTGCCTCCTTGGTAGTCGGGTCAATTTTAGGTATTCGTTATTCTTTTATTCTTCATCATTTATTCTTTTTATTTTTCTATTCTTTATTAGACGTTAGTTATTCTTTTTTTGAACTCTTCGCTTCAAAATTTTCATTTTTTTCTGTTCTCTTTCAGGTCTATTAACTGTTATTCCGTGATTTGAGTTATAGAGGGTGCTTAAACACAATCACAGGATAACAGTATAGACTACTTTGGATTCAAATTCAATCGCAATACCCCTACAGATGCTCTATTCACAATGCTCCGGTATATTCAGAATGCTTCATTACTAAAGGAAGATTTGGCTAAATGTTCGCTTCACAAGCACAGTACCATTTTTGTTTTCAATCTTGAATAGAATTAACTCTGTTGCATTGTGGGAGTCTTCTCTTCTAAACTAGAGCCGTTCAATAGAAAAACTACAAATAAAGCCTTACCATCACATAGGGTGTGTCATTGCTACCGAAGGCACCTCCCAACCTTCTCCCTCGGAATGTCTACACATACCAGCTTACATGTTGGTCTTGTGGGATAAAGACCAACTACAGATCAAATTGGAACCTATAGTGTCGTCCAACGATAAAACTACACATATAAGCCATACCTGGTTAACAAGGGAGGCCTTGACACAGCTGTAATGAAAGTATTGAAAAGCTTAATTTAATGATGCTCCTTGTAACAAGGAGCCAGATTTCTTAGAATATTTAAGGGTAAAAAGAATTTGTTGAGGACATTTCTAGCCTCTCTGACTTACTGAATTTAAGATGCACCAATGTATTAACTGAGTTTGAACTTCTTTCATCCGTTTATCTTCCGTAAAGTTGTGCTTTCTTTAAATTTTCTGTTTTTATGATTATTTCATGATTTTATTTTGGGGGGCCACTACAGTGAGACAATTGAAGTCTCTGCAGTGTATGTATTTTAAAGAAGTAGTCGGCTTGAAAGCAGTTTGGCTCTTAAAGGTGACCTGGGTTTACCAAAGTTGTCATAAGAGCATTATCAAGATGATCAAATTTTTGTTACAGATATTACATTTGCCTGATAGCCGTCTAGTGAAGGCGGCTCACAATAACTTGTTGAAATGTTCGAAAAAGACGAGATGGCCAAAACAGATTAAAGCCATACTGGAAGAAGCTGGCTTCTCATGGGCATAAATCACGCGCAAATAATATGATTTTTAATTTCTATATTCCGTAAATATATTAAGATTCCATAAGTAATAACACATGTATATAAAACCTGGATAAAACACACAAATGTACGAAAATCGGTAAAGAGAGGATGAGAAGGCAATGAAGGTACTACATTAACACTTGGCGAGAGAAGTGTTTAAATTTTAGTTGCATAGTAACCATGTGGCCCAGCTACTTAAGATGCACCTCTTATGGATCAAAAAACTAACAACAACATGAAAAAAAACATAAAATTAAAAAAACAGAAAAGACATTTCTAAAGAGTATTTCTGAAACAACGCTTGCGCCAATGAAGTGTCCATTTGAGTGAAGAAATAAATTGCTTTATTTTTTTCTGATTTGTTCCTACCATTCATCCTTGGATGCACTAAAAATAAAATATATTTACGCAAAATGAATTTATGTAAAATACCATAAAATGCATAGGAAAGTGGAATAAAATTGTTGATAGAAAATTTTCCATTTCAAGTAGTCAGAACTAGGAAACAAAACAAAAACAAAAGAAACATAATCAAAATTCATGGTATTAGCATAAGGCACTAAAAACAAACAGTTCGTGGTAACGAACTGTAAGTAAAGTGGGAATCGGCTCAATAGTAACCGAAACTCTAAAAAACGGAACTTTGATACCAATAGATATATCAAAAGAATCGAAGTTTTATACTGATTTTTGAAATATATAAGTTTCATTAAATTTAGTCTTACCCATGAAAGGTTATAAGCCTGAGAAAACGCCTGATTTTTGAAAAAAAGGAGGAAAACCCTCTAAAAGTCATAGAACCTGTATAAAAACCACACCATCAGATTCAGTGTATTATAGAATCCAACTGAAGAGGTTTTCAATCGCCTATCTGAAAAAAATGTGGAATTTATTTTTTTACCAGAAAAAAGATCAAGGATGCGTTTTTATTTGTTTGTTTTTCCAGGGGGTGATCGTATTGACCCAGTGGTCCCTTTTTTCTAAAAATCGCCCGATCAAAATTTAAACTGAGCTGTTTTGTTCGGCATAGTCGAAAGGGCAAATAAATATACTTTTGAAGATATTAAACTCCCCCCCCCATAGCCCCTGGGGAAAAATCTGAGTTACTTTTCGTATTGGGAAAAGTCTAAGTTATAGTATTATAGTACTATTGGGAAAAGTCTAAGTTATAGTATTTGCTTTTGGGAATTATAATCCAATATTAAACTTAACAATCCCTCCCCCCCCCCCGACAAGGATAATTTTTCATGGGAAGGAAGTTTTCAGGGGGAAATTTTTCAGGAAAAATTTTAAACTATGGGAATTTGGAGGAATTCCTATCGGAAATGCTTCATATGTCTTGCTTTCTCATTGCCTAATTAATTTTAGGCATGGAGGTGTTAAGGGTAACTGTCCAGGGTAAATTTTCACCACGATTGAATTGTTTACAGAATATATCCTTGGGGAGGAAGGACTTTTCAGCGGAGTAGCCCGATTTCGATCAGAAATTAAATAAAAAAAAATTCAATTGAATGTAAGGAGAACCCCTTTTTCTTCAAAAGAACCCCTCTCCTTCACAATTGTTTGAAAAAGATACAAGTTTGATTTATAGAAACCTGTTGCATACAATATACTACGAATTTCATTAGTAGTGTTTCATATAGTTTTGTATAAACCAGAGAGCCATATGGACTATTATGAGGTGGATGGAGAGAAGATTTGCTTTTATAACAGAACAAATCTGATCTTTTGGAAGAAGAGTAATAGGGAATCAAATGGCGTCATTTCTTTTTATGTTTCCTTCAAAAGAACCCCTCTCCTTCACTATTATCGCGCTTTTTATTAGAAAACCTGACATGGCACTAAATTCTATTTTAATCCCTTCGCGACCGTTTTATAATAAATTCATTCTAGCTAATGAATTTATTCATTCTAACTAATGAATAATAAATTCATTCTCCGAAGTATTCTGTATAAAGACGAACATATGGTAAAGAATTAACTCCTGGGATTCAGACAGACAGAAGAGTCCTTCAAATAAGACATAATCTATATATTATTTTTTGTTATGTATAAACATGTAGGCTACTGTCTGTCTGTTACACTATCTTCTATAAAAAAAAAAAAAAACGAAGAAAAAAAAACTAAACTAAAAAAAAATTAATAAAAACAAAAATAGGAAAAAACACTTAGGTCAAGGGGTTTAGGGGGTGGGGTGGTGTCTGGTGGGATTAGGAGGGAGACTAGATGATGTTCTACGTGTTGCTGGGGTGCGAAGCGCCACAACAACGCGTGGCAGGGGTCAGCTAGTATCCAATATGACAGCATCCTTATTATATTTTGTATCTTACGAAAAGATGAAAATATCCTTTCAAGGGAATGTTTCTAAAAAGCTCTCTGGGATGTTTTGGTACCTCATTAACGGAGAAAAACAAACAAAAAGGAATGAGGATATATCAGTGCTATCCATACAAAACAAAGATTTCCCTTATGGTTAAGGCCAGTGGGCTGTAAATTTTCTAAATAAGGTTTTGGTAATAGCGCTTTCAATGTTACACTTTTTTTCAACCCGGTGCAGTTGGTCAGGGGTTTCAGGCTATTTTTGAAATTTCATCAAAACCAGTCAAAATAGTAATCACCACTCCTGCACGATCTACAAATGGCAATTTTTCTCTTAACTTGTGTTTACTATGTGCCATTGCTCATTCTCTACTAGGTTGGAGCTATTGATGAAAACTTAATAACAATCTGAGTCAAATTGTCCAACGCATTGTACAGGCGAGACGCCTAATTGAGCCAAATTTGATTCAAATTTAACTGGTAACACGCACTGCTTGAGCAAAATAGACACTGGTTGACTTTGAGCTCCCCCAGTTCTCTGGACTCTTTGGGAGACCAAAGAGTCCAGATCTTCAATTTCAAGATGGCCATATCGCTTTGACCCCAGTCTCTTTGCAATGACTGTTGACGAATACTCAGCAGAACTAAGCATATTTATTATGTTATTTATTTGGTTATTTATAAGCTTATTTATTACGAGTTACTTTTTTTCAGTTGGTATGTCACTTCTACCTAATGCATTATTTTTGTGTATTATCACATTTGATGCCATTGTTCTAAGTTGTCCTTTTGTAGCCCACTCAGGAGAAGGATCCACGCCACACAAGAACTAGGAACTGAATTTTTTTTATATACAGGGTTTTGAAAGAAAAATATACAATCAGATCTTGGAGTTTTTCCAAAGCTCTGGAAAAAAGTCATATTTTTCCAAAGTCATATGTTGAATCATAAAATGTAGTCTGAAGATCTGAAACCCTCTACCTATTTCATATACTATTAGTTTTTATCCGTAGTCGCATAGAATGGTAGCAAAAACTTTTTCCAAAGACCCACGAGAAAAGAAAAAAAAATCTAAAATACCATAAAACTGTAAACAGAAATTTTGCGCAAGAACTTTGTCTCGCAGAAAAGCTGCTAGAACAGCTGATGCAAGGTCGCGGTATTACTAGGACATTCAAACAAAAGAGGGCACTTGTATGATATACTCCTTACCGCTCAAGAAGTGATGTTAGGTTAATCCTAATAAGATATACCCAAGTATGATAAAAATACTATATTATAGAGACAATTTAGGGCTATATACTTGCACATTAAGGGAGGGGGGGGGGGTTAAAGTACAGTGAGTCTGCATGCAAGATGTGTTAGCTACACTTGTTCTGATATTATGAAATAAGAATTGTTTTCTGACTTCACACCGTCCAGATACTTTACCCCTACCTAATAGATAAATATATAACCCAAATTGTATATTTCTCATCTATTTTGTCACTTTTCTTTGTCTTTTCTCATGCTAATTTTATAGAAACTAGTGGAAGAATCGGTTTACAGTGCATCAATGCATGAACAACTTGAGCGGTGGGGGTACATCATACAAGTTCAAATTCAAATTCATTTTATTTAAAAAACATTCGACGGACAGAGCCGATTATTAGTTTTTATTGTCATACATACACAAAAATTCGTCGACAAGTCAAAATTAACATTCACAAAATTATAATATATACAATTAACAATAATAATTATCACATACACACGAAAATAAGTCAACAAGTATACACAAAATTGTAATATATACAATTAACAATAATCCGGATTAAAAAGTCGACCCAGCATTAAACAACTTAACAAACGAGGGCACAAAACTAAGCTCATAACGAGCATGTGACACAGTCACAGGTTGAAGTTTTGGTACAGGCTCTGCAACGGCCCTGAGTGGCCTTACCCGTGCCGGTTGATGTTGGGGAGGAAGGATATTTCGGTGTATAGGGTTGGACAAAATTTTATTACCAAAGGATAGGTCTAGTTTTAAACGACGAGATTGAAGGGTTTGAAGTTGAAACTGATTAAGGAGGGATATGTAAGGTATTTTTGGGGCTTTTGAAATTACTAGGAGGGCACGGTATTGCACCCTCTCAACCCGGTCTGGCTGTTCCCTAGTCAGCCCGAAATGCCATACAGGGTAACAGTATTCAAGTGTGGAACGTATAAAAGAGAAATAGATGCGTAGGAGGTGTGGTGCAGGGATTCCATGGCGAGCCAACCATTTCAGAGACCTGATGGCCAAATTAGCTTTTTTTAACATGCCATCAACATGTTTATTCCACTTCAGATCTGAAGTGATATGAACGCCGAGCAGTTTAATTTCGGTCACGTGACTGGCCCTGGGAATAGGTGGATTAAAAACTGGCGCAGATTTTAAAAAAGAAACTGTTAAAATTACAGATTTATCAAAGTTGACAGTCATTTTGTCCACCTTTGCCTCTTTACATATATCTTTCATTAATGAACCTGCTCTGCTTGGTAGGTTTTTTCGACAACATTCAATGAGCGACAGATCGTCGACATACTTCCAGCGGTCATCCAGTGTTGTTGCCAAATCATTTATTATGACAAGAAACAAAAGTGGTCCCAAGAGGGTACCTTGGGGAACTCCACAAAAAATGGGCAGTGGGCCGGAGTAGGTGGACTTATATTTTGTCCGTTGACATCTACCAGGAAGAAAACTAGCAATTAAACGCACAAGGAATGAATCTACAACTAGTCCAAGAAGTTTTTTTACAAGAATATTGTGGCAAATTAAATCAAAAGCTTTTCTTAGATCTATTGCAATAAGATTAATCCAAGAATCTGGTTCATCGAGTTTTTACAAAATAATGTCAATTATACTTACTAAGTAGTGAGATGTAGATGTGTTTGGCATATTTCCAAACTGCCTTGGATCAATTTTGTCCAGAATACGGTCTTTCAGCCATGCTGCAACAAAACTTTCATACACTTTGCTAAAAATGGGTTTCATAGTGATCGGTCGGACACCCGAAAAATCATTGGGCGCATCTTTTTTTGGTATTGGTGTAATGAACCCATTTTTCCAAATTGATGGATACTCACCTGTTTTTGTCACCTGATTAAAAAGGAGTGTTAAGGGGCCACTAAGATAATCTGGAAATGCTTTGATGAGATCAATGGGAATATCTACAGGGGTAATGCTTGTTCTTTTAAGCCTTTTTAATTTGAAAAACACCTGGGACTCTGATATCAAAGGGAAATCAAAAGACTCAGGAGGGGGGTAGGGTATTCCCACGCTCAGCAAAGGCGGGAGGGATTGCACAATGTTACCCAGATGTTTATTAAGGGAGTTGGCTGTTACGACGTCATCTTCATCAGTGCCAAAATCTACTCCTTTTTCCACCTTGCCCGTCATCCTTTTGATTCGGTTGTACCACTGGCTTGGTTTGGACTCGAACAGATGATTAACTTTACGTTCTACATGTTTGTTCGCGTGTTTTCGAGTGACTTTTCTTAGTTTGTTTTTCAACCTGTTGGCTTGTTGGGTATTACCATGACGGAAAAGCCATCTCTTTTCCATTACCATTTTCTTAACTTCTTGTGTAAAAACTCCGTTTTTTAGAGTTTCAGGTACTATTGAGTCGGGTCGCTCCTTACTACAGTTCATTACCACGAACTGTTTGAAAATCATCTCTCTCCAGAAGCAATGATTACAGGAATTATTAAGAATAATCCATAATTTCGAAAAAATATTGTTCATTTTAATACAGCGCGGAGACCCTTCAAACATGTGGCCCGAATGGCCCAATTGTTCCTTAGCGGGAAAAACTGTTTTGGGGTTATATTTTAATTAAATATTGATTGATAGATGTGGTTAGGTTAGGCATTTAATATAGTGCGTTAATGGTGGCCTGCTTTCCATAATTCTCTCTCAGAGTCTCCATAATTTTATTTCTAAAGTATTATACTTTCATCATATTTTGGTGCATTTTATTAGGAGTAACCTAATTTCGCTTCTTTGGTCTGAATGCTATAACACGTAAGTACCAAAAATATTGGTATACGACTGAAATTATATGGACAAAAATTTACCCTTCGATTCCCCTTACTTGCAGTTGCGCTCTATTCCTACTTGTTAGGCCCTATGAAAGCTTGATGACGTTTTTTAATGCATATTTATTTAGCTTTGTGATCCAAATATTGATTAGAAATAAACACAAAAACAATGCAAAGGTACTATCCACAACATCATCAACCTTTAGTTTATATGAATTCCTTAAAGGGATGAGAGGGGACTTAATCGAGATGACAGTGATTATCACGCTTGGGAAGAGCATTAAATGTAAAAGTGGCTCTTTTATTTTCTTTTTAATCCCTCTCTCATAATTTATAATTCAGTTACGAAATTTCAGGAGGTGGTTGGATGTGGTAATCGAGAAAACAAAGCTGTGAAACCAGTAAACTGTATTTTGGAAAATTGCTATGCCTAAAACACATTACAGGCCTACTACTGCTTAGCATTTGCTGAATTTTAGGTGCAGAAATTTTAGGGAAAAATAGATAAAAAAATAACTATTATAAAACGATAAGTAACGAATAAAACTCTTACGGTACATAGGGTAAAACAACTATCACAGACCAGTGACAAATCTTACAGTTGGACTTCTTTCTTGAAAAGTTATTTATTTGTATCAAGTGCTCCGAGTAATTTTTAGTCCTTGTTCTTAAACAACAAAAAAATGAATTTTTTTTTCGCTTGAACCTCCTCTCGGGAAGTGTACTGGATCTACCTTTCAGAACTTTTCTCGAGATTTTTTCAAAACGTTTACTGATTAGAAGAGTCCTCATTTTTCCCAGGGTGGATAGTTTTCCGTTATTTTTTAATTTAAGACTAGTGGCTCAAAATTGCAGAAAAATAATGGATATTATTCCCTCTGTCTCTTTTTTCTGAAAGTTAGCGCACAGTTGTCAGCTATACGTCTATTTTGTCAGTCAAGTACGTGTGCTTACAGGCTCAAACTACCCTGCCTGCCAAAATTTCATTATTAATACTATCTTCATAATGTACAGTAGTTTTTTGCACTTTTTGCCTGCTAAAATGATTCTACTAATAAGCACCCTCTCCCTCGCACAGAAATGGATTCTTGTGCTCAGTCATATTTTCAACAAATTAATTTTTTTTAAGGTGAAGGAGTCTAACTTCATTATCCCGCAACCCATTGTCTGCAAATCTCTAAAACTCCACTTTTACTATCCGTTCATAAAACCTCTGGTCTTAAAACCGGTATTATTATATACTAGCTGTTGGGGTGGCGCTTCGGGCCACCCCAACACCTAGTTGGTGGGGGCGCTTCGCGCCCCCCCCCCCACCAAGCCCCCCCGCGCGCGTAAGTCGTTACGCGCCATTGTAGTTGTGTCCCTATGTCCCACCTGTGAATATAGATAGATATATATATATATATATATATATATATATATATATGTTTTTAACTACGTAAAACTTGCGAATATACAACATTCTTTGCTGTCCCATTGTCTGCGCATATAAATAGATTGTCAGGTTTACCGACTCTTGAACATGCAACATATAATGGTCAATGGGAAAACAATCCGTATTCAGATCTATACCTCATGATTCTAATGATTGCCCTTGAGCTTTGTTGATGATGATTGCTAATCGACCATTCCCTGAGTCGCCATCGTCATTTATATATCCCCCTGTGCACCCCGGCGTCCCCTTTGTAGTTATGTCCCTGTGTCCCGGTCGTCATTTATATTCCCTGTGTCCCGGTCGTCATTTGTGTCCCGGTGTCCCAGTCTCTGATTTCTCTTTGAGTGTCCCGGGCGTCATTTATATTCCTTGTGTCCCGGTGTCGCGGTCGTCATTTATATCCCCCTGTGCCCCCCGGCGTCCCCGTTGTAGTTGTGTCATTTATATTCCCTGTGTCCCGGTCGTCATCCCGGTATACATTCGTTTTTGAATTGGTATATGATGAAATAAATTTTTAATTTTTCCCTTTTTTTCCTTTTAGTTTTTTTTTATTGGTTTTGACCTTTTTTTAGGTTTTTTAGTTTTTTTCTTTTTTCTTTTTAGTTTTTTTTGAAGTTTTTATCTTTTTAGTTTTTTTATTTTTATTTATATTTTTTTAGTTTTCTTTTTCTCCTTTATTTTTCAGTTTTTTTCCTTTTTTTATTTTTTTTTCTTTTTAGTTCTTTTAGTTTTTACCTTTTTTAGTTTTTTTTAAGTTTTTTAGATGAAATTTTTTTTAGTTTTATTCCTTTTTTTCTTTTCAGTTTTTTATTGGTTTTTACCTTTTTTTTAGCTTTTTTAGTTTTTTTTCGTTTTTTCTTTTTACTTTTTTTTTAGTTTTTATCTTTTTTATTTTTTTTTATTTTTATTCTTAATTTTTTTTTATTAGTTTTTAGTTTTTTTTGTAATTTTTGCCTTTTTTAGTTTTTTCAGTTTTTTTTTAGTTTTTAGATTTTTACCTTTTTTAGCCTAACCAGGATTTGAACCTGGGACCTGGGATCTTCATTCTCCGTTCTTAGCGACTAATTGCGTATTGACGCCTATATGTGGTTGTTGTGGTGCTTCTGATCACACATCCAAGAAGGACAATTTGTGCACTAAAGATATGTACTGCATTATATGCAAAAAGAAAGGCCATACATGCTATAACATAGGACGTCCAGCTAATAAAGCGATAATCAATATGAATTCCCTACCAAAATGAATCTAGAACCCGCTTGTGCTAAGCATGCAGTTGCAACGTGGAATTTAAATGGAAATATCCTTAACCAGTCTATTTTTATCGAGGACCTTCTTTCAAGATATGATATTATGTGTTTGCAGGAACATTTTGTAACCTCTTTCAGCCTTGACTTATTGAACCTGTCACCAAACCATCAAGTTTTTGCAGTTGCAGCCAAACACTCTTGCACTCATGGTTGGCGTGTCAGGCATGTCTATATGGTTGGCGTGTCAGGGAGCTGCACAAATTTACTTGATCAAGTCGTTTTTAGTTTTGACCTGCTGAAGCTGGAGTCAATATTGTCTCAATATCAACTTTAGCTTGATATTATAAGTGTCAATCTGTCCTTACAGAGATTCAAACGAATTATTAAGTGATAATTTTTTTTTTTTTTTGATCTTTAGATTGGTCTGATAGAACCAAATCCACCTGGCTCTCTGTTTTTCTGTGGTAAGTTAGATGTTAGTCTTGTGATTTGTGCAGTACTGTCCTTTGAATCTCAGTGCTGTGATCTTTCTTTTCTTTTTTATTTCTCTCTTTATTTTTTTATTTCTCTCGTGCAAAAACGAAGATCTCTATCGCGGGAACTGGAACAGGTAATTGTAACAGTTATATGTTTTATGTATTAATTCTTAAATTTAGGACTATATACAATATCAAATTGGTCTGATTTAGTGATACACGATACTGATTTAGTGAAAAGGGCTCCATATTTCTTTCGGGAATTGGTATCTTGGGATATTCTTGCATAAAAAAAAACGATCAAGATAGGTCAGAAGTCTGAGAAAATTCTTTAAGACCCTTAATATTTTGGTTTTGCAAATGTTGTCATGTATTATGTTAGTACAATCTATAAGCGTTTCTTATGACATCCTATAAGCATTTTCTTATATGATGTCATGTATAGCATAAATAAGATTGTTGAGTTTCCTACACATCAGTTTTATAATATAATGTCTGATGGAAGGCCTAAACAACGATGATTTGCGCCATCAATTGCGACAATACCTTTACGGGCAGCTAAAGCAAAGGCCATTGCTAAATCGTCTGAAGTAATCAGAATCTAAAAACCTGTCAAATGAAAATGAAGAGCAAGACACGCGCAGTTAGAAAAAAAGTGGCGGCTTGTCAAAAATGAAAAAGAAGAGCAAATACACATGCGGTTAGAAGACATGCAACACCGAGCATGTGAGCGAGTCAAAAATGAAAATGAAGTGCAAATATACACGCGGTTAGAAGAACAGCGGTGGTGTTTCAAAAATGAAAATGAAGAGACATACGCTGTTAAAAGACAAACGACACCGAGCATGTGAGCGGGTCAATGAAAATCAACCCGGACAGAGAGAATGGAAACGTGTCAAAATTGAAAACTATAGTGATGATGATTGGGTTTGGGATTTTGACATGGATAAGGTCATCAATGCGTACCTTATTTAAAAAAAAAGAAAACAAAGGTTTGGCGATATGTATATCATAATGACGAAAGACAAGCCGAGGTAAACCCAACCAAACAAATTGAAAATAATAGCGATGATGATTGGGTTTTGGATTTTATCACGGATAATGCTATCAGTGTCTACCATACCTTTGAAAATCAAAAACTTGGACTAGATAAATCGTTGGAAGAAAAAAAGTTTTCGTCCCACCACCTGAACAATTAAAAAAAAACAAAGGTCTAGAGATATGTGTTTCACAATGACAAAAGATAAGCCGAGACAAGAGAAGAAGTTTTTGTTCCACCACCTGGACAATTAAAAAAAAAGCTGGTCATCAATGCTTACCATACCTTTGAAAATCAAAAACCTTGACTAGATAAATCTTCAGAAGAAAAAGAAGTTTTTGTCCCACCATCTGAACAATTAAAAGAAACAGAGGCTCGGCGATATGTCTTTCATAATGACTAAAGACAAGCTGAGGCAAGAGAAAAAGTTTTGTCCCACCACCTAAACAACTAAAAGAAACAAAGGTGGTCATCAATGCCTACCATACCTTTGAAAATCTAAAACCTGGACTAGATAAATCTTCGGAAGCAAAAAAAGTTTTTGTCCCATCACCTGAACAATAAAAAAAAACAAAGGTGGTCATCAATGCCTACCATACCTTTGAAAATCTAAAACCTGGACTAGATAAATCTTCGGAAGCAAAAAAAGTTTTTATCCCACCACCTGAACAATCCAAAAAACAAGGGTGGTCTTCAATGCCTACCATACCTTTGAAAATCTAAAACCTAGACTAGATAAATCTTTGGAAGAAAAAGAAGTTTTTGTCCCACCATCTGAACAATTAAAAGAAACAGAGGTTCGGCGATTTGTGTTCCATGATGACAAAAGACAAGCCGAGGCAGAAGTTAAAGGTACAATAAATAAAATGTAATTTTACAAAGCCACTACTTCTAATTTAAGGCCCATTTGGACGTCAGGACATCAAGAAAAGGCTCAAATTATCTGCGTTTCGAAGACAAGCGACAAAGCAAATCTATATGTAGAAGCCTACCGCGTACCGGGTGCTGGGGTCCGGCTTGGAAGCCGCCGGGCTCCCTGTACTATATATATATATATATATATATATATATATATATATATATATATATATATATATATATATATATATATATATATATATATATATATATGTATATATATATATATATATATATATATATATATATATATATATATATACATATATATATATATATATATATATATGTATATATATATATATATATATATATATATATATATATATATATATATATATATATATATATATATATATATATATATATCTCATGAAAAGATAAATCACCAATGCAACAGCACAAACACATTAAAAAAAAAAAGACAGACAGAAGGAGAGAAGGAAGACTGTTTTTCTAAATTAGTGATTAATATAGACCAGCAGCTGAATGAGGCCCCAACCCCACCCATCCACACAATCACATAGGTCAAACAGCACAGCCAAACACAACCAACCACAAAGAATAACCCACAGACAGGCAGTCATGTCGTCATTAAGTATAAGTCGTCATTTACCAAACAATAGAAAAAATAATAAAGACAAATGATTCAGAGGCAACAACCCAACACAAGGGCTCATCAGGAGAATACACTGGCCTATAGGGTTTAACCACTTTAAATTCTCTACCGAGGCAAGTGTTGTGGCTACCACAGAATATCCATGGCATCCCCGTGTCAGGTATCACCCCCAAAATACATGCCTATGAAAAAAAAAACCCAGCAAATGTAAAACAACCAAGTAACACCAAAACAAGCTTATGCTGTTAATATATCCCTCTTTTTAGCAACAATAGGTAAACTAAATATGATAAAATTTACTACAAAACCAACCCTATATTTACTATAAAATCTGATTCGTTAACATTACATATTTATGTTTTAAAGTCCCTAAATAAACGAGTTGTTACATTTAGTCATCCAAGGGCATTTAATCAAAACTATATTTCCCCAAAGACAGGTTATTATCATTGTACTGCAACATATACACAGAGAATATGAGAGACTAATTAATTGCGCTCTCTGTTAAAACAAATTGATAAATAAAGAATAAACTATAAGGATAAAAGCAAACTATACATTTCTTTAAAAAAAATAATTTCTTTAAAAAATATACCTTTCTATTTAAAGAAAAAGCAAACTATACAGGATGACAATAAACTATAACAAAATGTTAAAAAATATATAATGTACTATAAATGAGAGGACATCAGTCCGAAGGCCTTTGAAAGCGTTCCTGCTAGGCTTTGTTTTTCTTTCCAGCTCGAACGGTTTGAAAAGCGATCCGAGAGTATTTAATTAAAACTGTACAATTAAAAATATTCAGTAAACCTGCATTTCCTATCAGGACCAAGCGAGTGAAACAATAATAGCTGAAAATCACTGGAGACTTCAATGGGGTGAATCAAACACTCACCATAAACACAAGTGGAAAACCTAGTGTTACCCAATATACTTGTCCAGTAATTTTTAATGTGCTTCCTATGAGCACTATCAGTTGAAATTAATTTCACTGTGCGCGTGGGCTTACATAAGCAGCATTAGCTTTCAACTGCGAGTTGTTTGCCTCAATATGCCAGTAGTCATTTATAAATGGTTGATATACCATATTTCAACAATGATAGGTGATCGTAACAAGCAAACGATTAACAAATTTACATCCCGTCCATCTCATTTTAGAGCACCCGGTGCATACAAAGATATTCCGTGGGTTTCCTTTTTGTCCGTTACGATTTCTATAATGTCAAGAGCCCTACCATACTACTGAGTTCCAACCAAAAATTAAAAAAAAGGTGTCAAAGCAAACTAAATAGTGCCCTGGTAGTTCTCTAATCTGTAGCATTGAGCAACTCTAGAAAAGATAAAACCCAAATAATGTTGCTGTAAATAATCCAGCGTTATTGACTTTAAACGTTAAATTAAACCATTTGTAAGTAAAGAGACGAAATAATCAATGCTTAGACCAGCTGTTCAAGCTGAAAATATCGCATATAGATTGGTCACGATTGCGAGCATGGAGGAATACGAAAAATGTGTAAACCTTGAAATTACTATAGATGGTTTTCAGCTTGAATACCAACATTGGTCTGTAGCCATTATGGCTACAAAGCACCATAACGAATATGACTAACAAAAACAGCCAAATGAAATATCAACCATATAGCACGTAAACAGAAGCGCATTTTGGAAGAAGTAAAAGAAGGGTAGAGTGAAATCAATCGAGGAGGAAAAACAGGCAAACTGTTCAGAATTTATATGAAAAAAAAGAAGCTAAAATCATAATATTGAAAGGAGAGTCCTTTGCCCCCCAGTCCCCTTCCCTCTCCGTATAATTTTTGTATGTAAGTTATCATGGTGGTCATTCCAAGATGAATAAATTATTTTCTAGTAAAATAAAAAAGTTTTTACCGTAAAGAGCGAGGGATTGCGGAGGGGACAACCCATTTTATATACGGAGTAATTTCTGTTCGTTTTAAGTTTTATTGTCGCTCCTTACTTTCAGCTAAAAAAATTAGTTTTTTTTATTTAATTTCTGAACGCTTTTGAATTAATGCATGTTTGGTTTTGGCTCTCCGCACATAAATTATTAAAATGAAATTTGTGTATTAATTCTTTTTTTGGCTAAATGGCTTTCACTTAGTTTTGATCAGACGATTTTGATAAATAAGGGGTGGAGAAGGAGGCCTAGTTGCCTCCAATTTTTCGGTTGCTTAAAAAGGCAACTAGAACTATTAATTTTTAACGAACGTTTTTATTAGTAAAAAAATATACGTAACTTATAAATTAGCAACTTACGTAACAAACTTTCTTTATCTTATATTTTTATTATGTATACAAGGGGGTTTTTATCCTCGTTATACCTCGCTCTTTACACTAAATCTTAAGTTTTGTCCCAATTCTTTAAGAATGACCCCTGAATCAGAAAGCCGTAGAATAAATAGTTGAAATTACTAAAAATACTTTAGCATAAAGAGCGAGGTATTTATCTCCTCCTAAATACCTCGCTCTTTATGATAAAGTATTTTTGGAACCCCTCATATGCGTAATAATCTCTGTTCGTTTTAAGTTTCAATGTTACTCCTTCCTTTCATTTGAAAAAACGTTTTCATGTTTATTTTTCATTGTTTTCTTATAGTAATGCTAGAAAATCATGCGCCCTTTTCCTTGAATTTTTCTTCCCCATGACAGATTCCTCCAAGGAAAGATCCTCCAATATAGCCCCCTCCCCTCAGCCCCACCCCCCAAACAAAATAAAATCCCCCTGAAAACGTCTGTACACTTCCAATAACCATTACTGTATGTAAACACTGGTCAAAGTTTGTAACCTGCAGCCCCTCCCCAGGGATTGTGGGGGAGTAAATCATCCCAAATACATAGTTATTATGGTTTTCGACTATGCCGAACAAAATGGCTATCTCAAAATTTTGATCCGTTGACTTTGGGAAAAAAATGAGCGTGGGAGGGGGCCTAGATGCCCTGCAATGTTTTTGGTCACTTAAAAAGAGCACTAGAACTTTTCATTTCCGTTAAAATACGCCCTCTTGCGACATTCTAGGACCACTTGGTCGATACGATGACCCCTGGAAAAAGAAAAAACAAACAAACACGCACCCGTGATTTGTCTTCTGGCAAAAAATACAAAATTCCACATTTTTGTAGATAGGAGCTTGAAACTTCTACAGTAAGGTTCTCTGGTACGCTGAATCTGATGGTGTGATTTTCGTTGATAACTGGTGGTGTGATTCTATGACTTTTAGGGGGTGTTTCCCCCTATTTTCTTAAATAAGGCAAATTTTCTCAGGCTCGTAACTTTTGATGGGTCAGACTAAACTTGATGAAACTTATATATTTATAATCAGCATTAAAATGCGATTCTTTTGGTGTAGCTATTGATATCAAAATTCAATTTTTTAGAGTTTTGGTTACTATTGAGCCGGGTCGCTCCTTACTACAGTTCGTTACCACGAACTGTTTGAAATGAAAAAAGACAAGTTTTTTTTTCAACTAAGAGTAAGGAACTACATTACACCTTAAAAAGAACATAATTTATTCCATATATGAGGGGGGTTGCCCTTCCTCAAGCATCGCGCTCTATGCTAAAGTTCGACTTTTTCTCACAATTCTTTACGAAAGACTGCTCGAACACAGGGGCTTTTTAATTTGAATAAAAAACATTTTTTTTTAACTTTAAGACTTTAGCGTAGAGCAAGGGTTGATGCAAGGGCCCCCCTCTCATATACGCAATAGTTTCGTTTTAAGTGTTAATGTTGCCCTTACTCCCTGTTGAAAAAAAACTTGTTTTTTTTAATTAATTTCTGACCGTTTTCAAATAATGCTTGAAAATTACTTTCCCTTTGCTGCTGTCGAATTCTCCTCGGAAAATGCTCTCTTCATTGAACATTGTCCCCATCCCCAGGGTCTCTGGGAGGGGTACGTCAATTATGATGAATCAAATGGGTATCTCAAAATTTTAATCAGATGTCTTTGACGAAAAGGGGTGTGGGAGGGGGGTTAGTTGCCCTCTCATATTTTTGGTCACTTAAAAAGGAGATCTAGAACTTTTATTTCCGTCTGATTCCGTCTGGTACCATTGGCTCCATACAGTCACCCCTGGGAAAAACAAGAACAAATAAACACGCAACCGTGACCTTTCTTCTGGCAAAAAAACACAAAATTCCATATTTTTGTAATTAGGAGCTTGAAACATCTACAGTAGGGTTCTTTGATATGGTGATTCTGATGATGTGATTTTCACTAAGATCCCTTGAGTTTTTGGGGTGTTTTCCTTTTTTGAAAATGAGGTAAATTATCTCTGGTTCGTTGGTTTTAAGTCCGGTTTTTATGGCACTTGGTATTAACCAAGTGACATATAGCAATCGCAAATTCTGTCGGTCCCGGTTTTGCTACTTTAGGCACTTCCAGGTAAGCTAGGACGATGAAATTTGGCAGGTGTATCAGGGACCGGACCAGATTAAATTAGAAATACTCGTTTTCCCGATTTGTCCATCTGGGGGGGGGGGGGGCCGGTTAATTCGAAAAAATAGAAAAAACGAGTTATTTTTAACTTACAAACGGTTGATTAGATCTCAATGAAATTGATGTTTGGAAGGATATCGTGTCTCAGAGCTGTTATTTTAAATCCCAACCGGATCTGGTGACATTGGGGGGGGGGGGGGGTTGGGAGGGGGAAACCTAAAATCTTGGAAAACACATAGAGTGGAAGGATCGGGATGAAACTTAGTGGGGAAAATAAGCACAAGTCCTAGATACATGACTGACACAACCGGAACGGATCTGCTCTCTTTGGGGTAGTTGGGGGGGGGGTTAATTCTGAAAAATTAGAAAAAATGAGGTATTTTTAACTTACGAACGGGTTATCGGATCTCAATGAAATTTGATATTTAGAAGGATATCGTATCTCAGAGCTCTTATTTTAAATCCCGACCAGATCTGGTGACATTGGGGGGAGTTGGGAGGGGGAAACCTAAAACTTGGAAAACACTTAGAGTGGAGGGATCTGGATGAAACTTGGTGGGAAAAATAAGCACAAGTCCTAGATACATGATTGACAAACCGGAACGGATCCGCTCTCTCTGGGGTAGTTGGGGGGGGGGGGGGGGTTAATATAAAAAGTTACAAAAAATGAGGTATTTTTAACTTACGAACGGGTGATCGGATCACAATGAAATTTGATATTTAGAAGATTATCGTGTCTCAAAGCTTTTATTTTAAGTCCCGACCGAATCTGGTGACATTGGGGGGAGTTCGGGGTGGGGGAACCTAAAATCATGGAAAACGCTTAGATTGGAGGGATCGGGATGAAACTTGGTGGGGAAAAATAAGCAGAAGTCTTAGATACGTGATTTACATAATTGGAACGGATCCGCTCTATTGGGGGGAGGGGAGTTAATTCTGAAAAATTAGAAAAAAGCCCCCGTATTTTTAACTTACGAAGGAGTGATCGGATCTTCATGAAACTTCATATTTAGAAGGACCTCGTGACTCAGATCTCTTATTTTAAATCTCAACCGATCCAGCGTAATTTGGGGGGGGACAGTTGATGGGAACCAGAAATCTTAGAAAATAACTTAAAGCGGTGAGATCAGATGTAACTGGATGGGAAGAATAAAATCCTGTCTAAGACACGTGATTGAGATAATCGGACCGGATCTGTTCTCTTTAGTGGAGTTGGGGGGGGAGTCTTTTTGAAAATTGAGGTATTTGTAACTTACGAAACGATGACCAGATTTTAATAAAATTTGATATTTAGAAGGGTCTTGCGCTTTAAAGCTCTAATCTTAAATTCCGACCAGATCTTGTGACATTGGGGGGAGTTGGAGGGGGGGGAAACGGAATTCTTGGAAAACGTGAAAATTGGGGTATTTTATTTTACGAATAGGTGATCGGATCTTAATGAAATTTGATATTTACAAGGAATTCATGTCTCAGAAGTCTTATTTCAAATCCCAACCAGATCTTTTGACATTGGGGGAGTTGGAGGGGGAAATCTTGGAAAACACTTGGAGTGGAGGAATCGGGATGAAGCTTGGTGGATAGAATAAGTAAATTTTCTTGATACGTGATTGACGGAACCGTACTGGATTCACTCTCTTTGGTTGAATTGGGGGGAGGGGTTCAGTGATTTTGGCGAGTTTGGTGCTTTTGGACGTGCTAGGTCGATGAAAATTGATAGGCGTGTCAGGGAGCTGGACAAATTGACTTGGTAAAGTTGTTTTCCCGGATTCGACCATCTGGAGGGCTAAAGGGAGAGGAAAAATTAGAAAAAGTTTGGTATTTATAACTTGCGAGTGGGTGATCGGATCTTAATGAAATTTTGATATTTAGAAGGACATCGTGGACTAAGAGCTCTTACTTTAAATCAATCTATTGATTCTTAGAATTTTATTAGAGCTCATACCATATGAGTTCTTGGCTCTTAGCTCTTCTTGCCTCGTCACAAGTGCCATATGAGATCTTAGCTCTCTTTAATAGTTGGGTGTGATTTGAGGGCAACCAACACCCCTCCCATTTCCACCATTTCTTCAGGATTTTCTGGTGGAAGGGACTTCCCAAAAAGGGATTTTTCACTTTGGGGACAGGGGATTTCCAGCATGATTTGAAAAATAATCAGAAATTACTTAATGATTTTTTTTTTTTTACCAAAGTAAGTAGAAATTTGCGGGTATTTTCAGCGAGTAGGGAATTGTATTTCCAGCGAGTAGGGAATTGTCTGGGGCATTTACATAAGGGGAATTTTCCAGGTTAGTTCCCAGTATGATTTGGAAAACTATCAGCGATCGCAAGTTCTTTTGGTCGGATTTGTCGGTCCCGGTTTTGCTAGTCTAGGCACGTAAAGGTAAGCTAGGACGATGAAATTTGTCAGGCGCATCAGGAAACTGATCAGATTAACATAAACCAAATGAATATTGATGAAGGACTTAGAGGATTAAATCCAGTGATACCTGTCACAACAAGTGACACAAATCCGGAAATTTTCATTGACGTCAATCCACCCTTGATACAGCCTAATTATAATGGTAACATTGATTACCACATTACAGATGCCCAAGAACTTTTGCCTGGGGCCAAAAAGGATGGTTTTTGCTTGTCCCCGAGCCAGAGTCTATGGTGTGCGAAGTGAAGTGGAGCTATATAGCCTATGTCAGAGAGGAGTATCTGAAGTT
>NC_088875.1:30059480-30125986 GCF_032884065.1 Artemia franciscana | reverse complement strand
TTCTCTTTGAGTGTCCCGGTCGTCATTTATATTCCCTGTGTCCCGGTTTTTAGTTTTCTTTTTCTCCTTTATTTTTCTTTTTTTTTCCTTTTTTCTTTTTCAGTTTTTAGTTTTTTTAGTTTTTTTCATTAGTTGTGTTTTTTTCTTTTTAGTTTTGTTTGTAGTTTTTACCTTTTTTTGTTTTATTTAGTTTTTTCTTTTTTAGTTTTTAGTTTTTTACCTTTTTTTTAGTTTTTTAGCTTTATTAGTTTTTTAGCTTTATTAGTTTATTAGTATTTTTTTTTAAGTTTTTTTTTCTAGTTTTTCTTCGGCACTTTCTTTTCTTACTTTCTCTTTCAGCCGCAAGTTTTTTGGCATAGACTCTTTGATCAGCTTCCTCGGCTGTTGCCATTGTAGGTTCTTCAGTTATTTTACAATTAAACATTTTTCCGTCCACGATCTTCTTACAATTAAAAATTTGTCTTTGAACAATTTTCTTCAATACCTTTAATGACGTCTTTTTTTTAGGTTTTTTAGCTTTTTTAGTTTTTTTAGTATTTTCTTTTTAGTTTTTTTTGTAGTTTTTCCTCGGCACGCTTTCTTTTCTTACTTTCTTTATCAGCCACAAGTTTTTTGGCATAGACTCTTTGAGCAGCTTCCTCGGCTGTTGCCAATGTAGGTTCTTCAGTCATTTTTCAATTAAAGATTTTTCCGTCCACGATCTTCTTACAATTAAAAATTTGTCTTTGAACAATTTTCTTAAATACCTTTAATGACGTCATCGTCATAACAAACATGACGACAACTAACTTCATGACGTCAGTCGACAGACACACAGACAAACAACTTATTTATATATATACTAGCTGTTGGGGTGGCGCTTCGCGCCACCCCAACACCTAGTTGGTGGGGGCGCTTCGCGCCCCCCCAAGCCCCCCCGCGCGCGTAAGTCGTTACGCGCCATAATAGTTACGCGCCATTGTAGTTGTGTCCCTATGTCCCACCTGTGAATATAGATAGATATATATATATATATATATATATATATATATATATATATATATATATGGTTTTAACTACGTAAAACTTGCGAATATACAACATTCTTTGCTGTCCCATTATATACTTTTGCTGTCCCATATATTTGCTGTCCCATATATATACTAGCTGTTGGGGTGGCGCTTCGCGCCACCCCAACACCTAGTTGGTGGGGGCGCTTCGCGCCCCCCCAAGCCCCCCCGCGCGCGTAAGTCGTTACGCGCCATAATAGTTACGTGCCATTGTAGTTGTGTCCCTATGTCCCACCTGTGAATATAGATATATATATATATATATATATATATATATATATATATATATATATATATATATATATATATATATATATATATATATATATATATGGTTTTAACTACGTAAAACTTGCGAATATACAACATTCTTTGCTGTCCCATTGTCTTTGCATATAAATAGATTGTCAGGTTTACCGACTCTTGAACATGCAACATATAATGGTCCATGGGAAAACAATCTGTATTCACATCTATACCTCATGATTCTAATGATTGCCCTTGAGCTTTGTTGATGGTGATTGCTAATCGACCATTCCCTGTCCCGGTGTCCCGGTCGTCATTTATATCCCCCTGTTTCCCCCGGTGTCCCGTTGTAGTTGTGTCCCTGTGTCCCGGTCGTCATTTATATTCCCTGTGTCCCGGTCGTCATTTGTATCCCGGTGTCCCGGTCTGTATATACATTCGTTTTTTAGTTTTGTTTTTCTCCTTTATTTGTTTCCTTTTTTTTTCTTTTTTAGTTTATTTAGATTTTTAGATTTTTAGTTTTTTTATTAGTTTTTAGTTTTTTTTTTCTTTTTTTTGTAGTTTTTACCTTCTTTTTAGTTTTGTTAGTTTTTTTTTTTACTTATGTCCTGGTCGTCATTTATACTCCCTGTGTCCCGGTGCTTTGTTGATTGCTAATCGAACATTCCTTTTGTCTGGTCGCTTTCTCTTTGAGTGTCGTCATTTATTTTTTTCTTTTTTAGTTCTTTTAGTTTTTACCTTTTTTAGTTTTTTTTAGTTTTTTAGATGAAAATTTTTTTTGGTTTTTTCCTTTTTTCTTTTTAGTTTTTTATTGGTTTTTACCTTTATTTTAGCTTATTTTTCAGTTTTTTCTTTTTTTGGTCGTCATTTGTATCCCGGTGTCCCGGTCTGTATATACATTCGTTTTTTAGTTTTGTTTTTCTCCTTTATTTTTTTCCTTTTTTTTTTCTTTTTTAGTTTATTTAGATTTTAGATTTTTTAGTTTTTTTATTAGTTTTAGTTTTTTTTTCTTTTTTTTTTTGTAGTTTTTACCTTCTTTTTAGTTTTGTTAGTTTTTTTTTTTACTTATGTCCTGGTCGTCATTTATACTCCCTGTGTCCTGGTGCTTTGTTGATTGCTAATCGAACATTCCTTTTGTCCTGGTCGCTTTCTCTTTGAGTGTCGTCATTTATTTTTTTCTTTTTTTAGTTCTTTTAGTTTTTACCTTTTTTAGTTTTTTTTAGTTTTTAGATGAAATTTTTTTTTAGTTTTTTCCTTTTTTTCTTTTTAGTTTTTATTGGTTTTTACCTTCATTTTAGCTTATTTTCAGTTTTTTCCTTTTTTTTAGTTTTTTATTTTTTATTTTTTTTTAGTTTTTTACCTTTTTTTAGTTTTTTACTTTTTTTTATTAGTTTTTATTTTTTTTTGTAGTTTTTGCCTTTTTTTAGTTTTTTCAGTTTTTTTTTAGTTTTTTATTCGTTTTTACCTTTATTTTAGCTTATTTTTCAGTTTTTTCCTTTTTTTTAGTTTTTTTTAGTTTTTTACCTTTTTTTAGTTTTTTTAGTTTTTTTAGTTTTTTAGCTTTTTTATTTTTTTTATTAGTTTTTAGTTTTTTTTTAGTTTTTGCCTTTTTTTAGTTTTTTTAGTTTTTTAGCTTTTTTATTAGTTTTTAGTTTTTTTTGTAGTTTTTGCCTTTTCTTAGTTTTTTTCTTTTTAGTTTTTCTGTAGTTTTTACCTTCTTTTTAGTTTTGTTAGTTTTTTTTTTTACTTATGTCCTGGTCGTCATTTATACTCCCTGTGTCCCGGTGCTTTGTTGATTGCTAATCGAACATTCCTTTTGTCCTGGTCGCTTTCTCTTTGAGTGTCGTCATTTATTTTTTTCTTTTTTAGTTCTTTTAGTTTTTACCTTTTTTAGTTTTTTTTAGTTTTTTAGATGAAAATTTTTTTTAGTTTTTTCCTTTTTTTCTTTTTAGTTTTTTATTGGTTTTTACCTTTATTTTAGCTTATTTTTCAGTTTTTTCCTTTTTTTAGTTTTTTTTATTTTTTATTTTTTTTAGTTTTTTACCTTTTTTTAGTTTTTTTAGTTTTTTAGCTTTTTTACTTTTTTTATTAGTTTTTAGTTTTTTTTGTAGTTTTTGCCTTTTTTTAGTTTTTTCAGTTTTTTTTTAGTTTTTTATTGGTTTTAACCTTTATTTTAGCTTATTTTTCAGTTTTTTCCTTTTTTTTAGTTTTTTTTAGTTTTTAGTTTTTTTAGTTTTTTACCTTTTTTTAGTTTTTTTAGTTTTTTAGCTTTTTTATTTTTTTTATTAGTTTTTAGTTTTTTTTGTAGTTTTTGCCTTTTTTTAGTTTTTTTAGTTTTTTAGCTTTTTTATTAGTTTTTAGTTTTTTTGTAGTTTTTGCCTTTTTTTAGTTTTTTAGCTTTTTTATTTTTTTTATTAGTTTTTAGTTTTTTTTGTAGTTTTTGCCTTTTTTTAGTTTTTTCAGTTTTCAGTTTTGTCACCTGATCCAGTTTTTTCAGGTGACGTCACCTGATCCATCCACAGATCCACACACAGACAACTTATTTTTATATATATAGATATATCTATCTATATATATAAAAATAAGTTGTCTGTGTGTGGATCTGTGGATGGATCAGGTGACGTCATGTTTGTCCGCATATGACGTCTGAATTATTTCACACTAATACAAAAGAAGAAAAAAACTAAAAAAGCTAAAAAACTAAAAAAAACTAAAAAAAGGTAAAAATCTAATAACTAAAAAAAAACGGAAAAAAATAAAAAAAGGCAAAAACTACAAAAAAAATAAAAACTAATAAAAAAACTAAAAAAGCTAAAAAACTAAAAAAAGGTAAAAAACTAAAAAAAACTAAAAAAGAAAAAAACTAAAAAAAAGGAAAAAACTGAAAAATAAAAGAGAAAAAGAAAACTAAAAAAAATATGAATAAATATATATAAAAATAAGTTGTTTGTGGGTTATGTCTGTCTGTCTGTCTGTCGAGTGACGTCGTGTTTGTCCGCATATGACGTCTGAATTATTTCACACTAATAAAAAAGAAGAAAAAAAACTAAAAAAGGTAAAAACTACAAAAAAAACTAAAAAGAAAAAAACTAAAAAAGCTAAAAAACTAAAAAAAACTAAAAAAAGGTAAAAAACTAAAAACTAAAAAAAACTGAAAAAACTAAAAAAAGGCAAAAACTAAAAACTAATAAAAAAACTAAAAAAGCTAAAAAACTTATATATATATAAAAATAAGTTGTCTGTGTGTGGATCTGTGGATGGATCAGGTGACGTCATGTTTGTTCGCATATGACGTCTGAATTATTTCACACTAATACAAAAGAAGAAAAAAACTAAAAAAGGTAAAAACTACAAAAAAAAACTAAAAAGAAAAAAAAACTAAAAAAGCTAAAAAACTAAAAAAAACTAAAAAAAGGTAAAAATCTAATAACTAAAAAAAACGGAAAAAAAATAAAAAAAGGCAAAAACTACAAAAAAAAATAAAAACTAATAAAAAAACTAAAAAAGCTAAAAAACTAAAAAAACTAAAAAAAAATAAAAAAAGGTAAAAAACTAAAAAAACTAAAAACTAAAAAAGAAAAAAACTAAAAAAAGGGAAGAAACTGAAAAATAAAGGAGAAAAAGAAAACTAAAAAAATATGAATAAATATATATAAAAATAAGTTGTTTGTGGGTTATGTCTGTCTGTCTGTCTGTCGAGTGACGTCGTGTTTGTCCGCATATGACGTCTGAATTATTTCATACTAATACAAAAGAAGAAAAAAAAACTAAAAAAGGTAAAAACTACAAAAAAAACTAAAAAGAAAAAAAACTAAAAAAGCTAAAAAACTAAAAAAAACTAAAAAAGGTAAAAAACTAAAAACTAAAAAAAACTGAAAAAACTAAAAAAAAGGCAAAAACTAAAAAAAAACTAAAAACTAATAAAAAAAACTAAAAAAGCTAAAAAACTAAAAAAACTAAAAAAAGGTAAAAAACACAAAAAAACTAAAAACTAAAAAAGAAAAAACTAAAAAAAGGAAAAAACTGAAAAATAAGAGAAAAAGAAAACTAAAAAATATTAATAAATATAAAAAATATAAATATAATATAAATTAGCAATCAACAAAGCACCGAGACACAAATGACGACCGGGACACAGGGAGTATAAATGACGACCAGGACATAAGTAAAAAAAAAAACTAAAAAAACTAAAAAAAATGGTAAAAACTACAAAAAAACTAAAAACTAATAAAAAAACTAAAACATCTAAATAAACTAAAAAAGAAAAAAAAGAAAAAAGGAAAAAAATAAAGGAGAAAAACAAAACTAAAAAACGAATGTATATACAGACCGGGACACCAGGATACAAATGAAGACCGGGACACAGGGAATATAAATGACGACCGGGACACAGGGACACAACTACAATGGGGACGCCGGGGGGCACAGGGGGATATAAATGACGACCGGGACACAAGGAATATAAATGACGCCCGGGACACTCAAAGAGAAATCACAGACTGGAACACCGGGACACAAATGACGACCGGGACACAGGGAATATAAATGACGACCGGGACACAGGGACATAACTACAAAGGGGACGCCGGGGTGCACAGGGGGATATATAAATGACGATGGCGACTCAGGGAATGGTCGATTAGCAATCACCATCAACAAAGCTCAAGGGCAATCATTAGAATCATGAGGTATAGATCTGAATACGGATTGTTTTCCCATGGACCATTATATGTTGCATGTTCAAGAGTCGGTAAACCTGACAATCTATTTATATGCACAGACAATGGGACAGCAAAGAATGTTGTATATTCGCAAGTTTTACGTAGTTAAAAACATATATATATATATATATATATATATATATATATATATATATATATATATATATATATATATATATATATATATATATATATATATATATATATATATATATATATATATATATATATCTATATTCACAGGTGGGACATAGGGACACAACTACAATGGCGCGTAACTAATATGGCGCGTAACGACTTACGCGCGCGGGGGGGCGCGAAGCGCCCCCACCAACTAGGTGTTGGGGTGGCGCGAAGCGCCACCCCAACAGCTAGTATATATATATATATATATATATATATATATATATATATATATATATATATATATATATATATATATATATATATATATATATATATATATATATATATATATATATATAAATTAAAAGGGACACTAAAAAGTGTCAATAATATAAATACATAAGGTCAATAAAAAAAAGAAATAAAAATTGGCCAAAAAGGGGGGGGACAAAAATAAGTGAATGAACACAAAAAAGAGAACGAAATATAAATATAATGAAAAAATAAATCACAAATGCAACAGATCAAACACATAAAAAAAAAGACAGAAGGAGAAAAGGAAGACTTTTCCTACATTAGTAATTAATATAGATCAGTACTTGAATGAGGCCTTAATCCTACTCATCCATACAATTACATAGGTCAAGCAGCATAGCCGTACACAATCAACCATAAAGAATAATCCATGGACAGGCAGTCATGTCGTAAGTCGTCATTTACCAGTCAAAGTCGTCATTTACCAAATATTAAAAACATTAAAAAAAATATTAAAAAAGGACAAATAATTCAGAGCCAACAACCCAACACAAGGGCTCATCAGGAGAATACACACTTGCCTATAGGGTTTCGGCACTTTAAATTCCCTACCCAGGCAAGTGGCGTGCCTACCATAAATTCCCTATGGTATCCCCGTGTTGGGTATCACCCCAAAATATATGCCTATGAAAAAACAAATGTAGAACAACCAAGTAACACCAAAACAAGCTTATCCTACCTTAGTTCTGGCTCTCGTGTATTTAAGTTACCAATTCACAATCTATATTAAAACTAAACAATTATTCAAAATTTTTCCCTATGTCAAAATTTCTCTATTAATGTAAATGTGACCTAGATAAAAATCTAGGAAATGAATGTAAAATAAGACCATTTGAAACGACAATATATACAAAATCCTCCGGAAATCCACTGTCAAAAATTAGGGACACGCCAAACTCAGTAACAAGGCAAATCACAATCAACCAAAGATTTCGCTAAGTATTTCAAGATAATTCTTTTTGTATTTATTTAGAAGTTCGTTATAATGAAAACTAAATTTTTTAAATTACGTGCCATATTAGTTACGCGCCATTGTAGTTGTGTCCCTGTGTCCCACCTGTGAATATAGATATATATATATATTTTTTAACTACGTAAAACTTGCGAATATACAACATTCTTCGCTGTCCCATTGTCTGTGCATATAAATAGATTGTCAGGTTTACCAACTCTTGAACATGCAACATATAATTGTCCATGGGAAAAACAATCCGTATTCAGATCTATACCGCATTTTTCTAATGATTGCCCTTGAGCTTTGTTGATGGTGATTGCTAATCGAACATTCCCTGTGTCCCTGTCGTCATTTATATATCCCCCTGTGCCCCTCCGGCGTCCCCGTTGTAGTTGTCCCCGTGTCCCGGTCGTCATTTATGTCCCAGTGTCCTAGTCAGTAATTTCTCTTTGAGTGTCCCAGTCATCATTTATATTCCCTGTGTCTCGGTGTCCCGGTCGTCATTTGTGTCCCGATGTCCCGGTCTGTAGCGTCATCTTATAATGACGTCATATACAAAGCCTTATATACTTATAATGACGTCATATGCAAACCCACAAACATTCATACATACAACTTATTTTAATATATATAGATAGTTTTTTTTTAGTTTTTTTCTTTTTTCTTTTTTTACTTTTTTAGTTTTTCTTTTTTTAGTTTCTTCTTTTTATTAATTTTTTTTTCATTTTTAGTTTTATCTTCTTTTTTTATTTTTTAGTTTTTTCTTTTTTTTCTTTTTTAGTTTTTCTTCTTTTTAGTTTTGTAGCTTTTTTTCTTTTTAGTTTTTTTACCTTTTTTATTTTTTTTAGTTTTTTTCTTTTTAGTTTTTTTTTTCTTTTTTAGTTTTTCTTTTTTTATTTTTTTATTTTTTAGTTTTTCTTTTTTAGTTTTTAGTTTTTTTTTGGTTTTTCCGTTTTTTAGTTTTTTTTTAGTTTTGTAGCTTTTTTTCTTTTTTTAGCTTTTTTTCTTTTTAGTTTTTTACATTTTTTCTTTTTTTTGTTTTTTTTAGGGTTTTCTTTTTTTTAGTTTTTTCTTTTTTTTTTATTTTTTTTTTGTTTTTTACTTTTTTAGTTTCTTCAGTTTTTTCTTTTTAGTTTTTTACCTTTTTTTCTTTTTTTAGTTTTCTTTTTCTTCTTTATTTTTCAGACGTCATATGCGGACAAACAAACACACATATGTGGACAAACTTACAACTTATTTTTATATATAGACTCCTCGTCTGTTTCTTCTGCCATTGTAGGATTTATACTAAATATTCTCTTTGAATTGCAAGCCTTATATACGTATAATGACGTCATATACAAACATAAAAAAATACATACATGACGTCATAATGACCTTATAATGACGTCAGTCGACAAACATGACGTTAGTCGACAAACAACTTATCTATATATATAAAAATAAGTTGTCTGTGTGTGTGTCTGTCGAGTGACGTCATGTTTGTGTGTCGACTGACGTCTTGTTTTCGACTGACGAAATTACAGACCGGGAAATCGGGACACAAATGACGACCGGGACACCGGCACATAGGGAATATAAATGACGACACTCAAAGAGAAAGCGAGAAAGAGAAAAGAGAAACCATCAACAAAGCACTGGGACACAAATGACGACCGAGACACAGGGAATATAAATGACGACCAGGACATAAGTAAAAAAAACTAAAAAAAAAGGTAAAAACTACAAAAAAACTAAAAAGAAAAAAAAAAATAAAAACTAATAAAAAAAAACTAAAAAAGCTAAAAAACTAAAAAAACTAAAAAAGAAAAAAAACTAAAAGAGAAAAAAGAAGAAAGGAAAAAAAAAAAGAAAAATAAAGGAGAAAAACAAAACTAAAAAAACGAATGTATATACAGACCGGGACACCGGGATACAAATGACGACCGGGACACAGGGAATATAAATTACGACCGGGACACAGGGACACAACTACAACGGGGACGCCGGGGGGGACAGGGGGATATATAAATGACGACGGGGACACAGGGAATGTTCGATTAGCAATCACCATCAACAAAGCACTGGGACACAAATGACGACCGGGACACAGGGAGTATAAATGACGACCAGGACATAAGTAAAAAAAAAAGCTAAATAAAACTAAAAAAAGGTAAAAACTACAAAAAAACTAAAAAGAAAAAAAACTATAAACTAATAAAAAAAAACTAAAAAAGCTAAAAAACTAAAAAAGAAAAAAAACTAAAAAAGAAAAAAAAGAAAAAAGGAAAAAAAATGAAAAATAAAGGAGAAAAACAAAACTAAAAAAACGAATGTATATACAGACCGGGACACCGGGATACAAATGACGACCAGGACACAGGGAATATAAATTACGACCGGGACATAAGTAAAAAAAACTAAAAAAACTAAAAAAAAGGTAAAAACTACAAAAAAACAAAAAAAAAACTAAAAAAAACTGAAAAAACTGAAAAAGAAAAAAAAAGAAAAAGGAAAAAAATGAAAAATATAGGAGAAAAACAAAACTAAAAAACGAATGTATATACAGACCGGGACACCGGGATACAAATGACGACCGGGACACAGGGACACAACTACAACGGGGACGCCGGGGGGGGGGCACAGGGGGATATATAAATGACGACGGGGACACAGGGAATGTTCGATTAGCAATCGCCATCAGCAAAGCTCAAGGGCAATCATTAAAATCATGAGGTATAACAAAAAAAACTAAAAAAAGGTAAAAAACTAAAAACTAAAAAAAGAAACATTCAAAAACGAATGTATATACAGACCGGGACACCGGGGCACAAATGACGACCGGGACACCGGGACACAAGGAATATAAATGACGCCCGGGACACTCAAAGAGAAATCACAGACTGGGACACCGGGACACAAATGACGACCGGGACACAGGGAATATAAATGGCGACCGGGACACAGGGACACAACTACAAAGGGGACGCCGGGGGGCACAGGGGGATATATAAATGACGACGGCGACACAGGGAATGGTCGATTAGCAATCACCATCAACAAAGCTCAAGGGCAATCATTAGAATCATGAGGTATAGATCTGAATACGGATTGTTTTCCCATGGACCATTATATGTTGCATGTTCAAGAGTCGGTAAACCTGACATTCTATTTATATGCACAGACAATGGGACAGCAAAGACTGTTGTATATTCGTAAGTCTTACGTAGTTAAAAACATATATATATATATATATATATATATAATAGCTGTTGGGGTGGCGCTTCGCGCCACCATTTCGCGACAACCATTGACGCCAATCAATTTAAAGGAGGATACAGAAATTTCAGGAGGGATAAGAAAACAGGGCAAGGATTAGAGGAAACAAATCGGCATTATCATGGGCTTGGAAGGGTTTACTGTCATGAAGTCCGAGGCCTCATCTCCAATTTCATCGAGGATACTCATAAGGTCGCTTATTACATTTCTGAAGCAAGTTTCAACAAACTTTAGGTCATCAACAAACTTCTCTCGGTCAGGAAGTTGCTTTGCGAGGCTGTCAATCATGACTGAAAAAGGAGGGTACCTAAGAGAGTACCTTAGGGTATGCTATTGTGGACAGGGAGAGGATTTAAATAATGATTCTGGTATTTGACAACCTGCAATCTACTTTTGAAGAAGGGGGCTACCAATTTCACCAGTAAGGGACCAATATTGAATTTGCTGAAAAATTTCTAAACTAAAATATTGTGGTTAACAAAGTCAAATGCAGTCTGAAGGTCAACGGAAATTAACTTTAGCCAGGAATTAGGCATTTTGAAGATTTTCCCGATGTAGTCGATAAGGGAAACGAGGTAGCGGGAAGTAGAAGCGGATTTTAGGCTCTCGGATTGCCTGAGGTCAGTAAGAGGCAGGATTTACTCTTTCAGCTAATCTGCAAGGAGTTCTTTACAAATTTTCGAGAAATGCTTAAAATTTGAAGAGGAGGATAAAAGAATCGAAAGATGATAAGTCCCACCTAATGGGACAAAGCTGAAGGATGGCTGTAAAAATTATACATATTAGTTAAAGTAACAACAAGAGAGGTGTTTCCCCTAGTTGTGGGTATTTTAACGATTTGTTTTACTTTAAATGAGGAGCAAAAAGAATCCATTTTAAAGTCGATGGCATCGCTAACTAAAAAAGGCCAGAATTGGGATACTTAGTAAATAATAGATAAGCACTTGTCTGCAATTGCTGGATCAATTTGCATTTTGAATCGATATTTTGATTTGGGGAATAACATAAAAGAGGTATTGCAATGATATTAAATGGACAAGGGAGTACTTTTGTTCTAAAATATAGCCAGAGGATTTGATCAATCTCAGATAAACTAGCGACTCGAATAAATTTAGGGTTGAGGTAAAGTAAAGAACTGTTTCCGCTTAGTAAAGAACAAAACACCGCCACCTTTTTTCCGAGTGGGTGGTCTAAAGGACAGAGTTTAATAAACTCTGAATAAATGTCAGGCGCAAGAACCTTGGGTCGTGGGACTGTACTTGAGTAATAGCTATAATGTCTATTTGATTCTGAAAGCCCTCGAGTTCGGTATGCTTTTCAAAATCAAGCCTTTCCGCATTAGTAACTAAAAGTTTAAGGAAAACAAACCGATTGGGGAATCGCGACAGGGAGACTTGATGAGTTTGAGGAATTCCTGAGTGGGGTTTTAATTTAATATTATGGGACTTTGGAGAAGCAGGGTAAGAGAAGGATTTACCTTGTTGATTTGGAAGTGAGGGGGTCGGGAAAGTATATAAACGAAGCATGATAAAAAAGGTGCAACTTGTTTCCAGTTGACGGGAAGTGAGAACAATTAGGACTTATTACAAGACAATTATTAAATGCGAAAATTCTCGGACCCGAGTTACATTGAGAAACTCTCAAACGAGACTTTCATTGGTAGGGTAAACACGGGGAATAAAGCGTAAGGGATGGAGGACAAGTTTCCTGGTGATATGGAAAGAATAAAAATTGGGAGTGTTCGGCCCTAAAAAAGATTCCGTTTTGAACCTGCCCTCTGCCACTGGTGATACACGAGCAAAATAACAAGATTTGTCAATACAAGATAAAACAGGACAAAGGTCAACATGATCGAAACTGCACTTATCAGACATACAAATACCTAAAAAGAAATTACGACAACCATGTAAAAACTTGCATTACTTACGAAACTGTCCGTCCGTGGCCGAGTGGTTAACGCGCCGAACTCACGAGCGAAGGGTCGCTGGTTCGAATCTCGGTGGTGCCGACCGTTTGGTTTAGGACGAGGGTTAGTGGCGTTTCCCCGTAAGACAAGCCAAAAGTCCACCCAGCTTCAAATGGGTACCTAGAGAAATCTAGGGAAAAGCACGGGAAAGCGTCGGATGGCTTGCCCCCAACCACGCATTGCACCCCGGCCGAGGGCAGAGAATCAGGAGATCGGCACCTGCGCTACGCGAACCCTAATCGGTTTGCATGCGAAAGTTTGCTTTTTGTTTGCTTGCTTACGAAACTTACAGAGACCATGATTAAAATAGTTACATATGACATTTTGTTTCTGCTTTTTCTTCCATTTCCTTTCATTTCATTTATCCCAAGTTTCTCAAAAATAATTACTATATCATCATCCGGCATTGCTAATAACCTGGTTTGAAACTAGTTCGACTGCACATGTCCTCTCAAATGAATTTGAAAAGGCCAGATTACTATTTTCTCGCTTTTTTCCATTCTCTTGATTTACTCTTTTATTTTTGGGGTTTTTCTTGCTTAGTTGAAAGGAAGAGGAAAATATTGAAGATATCCAGTTGGGGAGGAAAATCATTGTTGAAAATCATTATCGCAAATATGGGGTCAGAAATGATGGTTGAAATGTGCCTTAATGTCTCTTCTAGTCTGTCTTTTAATTTCAGCCACAACGCAGACTCTGGTTGAAGAATTTCAAAATTTTTAGAGCAGATTTCTGTCTGGCAAGTAAAATCCTTAGTACATGGATTTGGATGCCTTATATTATCGCTGGCAAAACGTAAGTAGAGTTCGGTCTGAGTGTCATTTGTGGTGTCAAGAGTAGAGGATGGGTCGACGTTAAATACGGCAATCCCCTCAGTCCGACAAGCAACTTCAAGAAAGGGGGACGTCGCTTCATGCCGGAGGTAAGGAGAATCTGGAAACGAAACTAAAACTTATCAAAGATATGAGTCTTTGATATAGAGTGATGTTGGGTCAGCAGATTCGATAAGATGGCTGTATAGGGACGAATTTTCGGTTACAAATTTAAAAAACACCCTCCTATATTACTCAAAGCTACGCTCATTTTTACTGAAATAAAGAAAGGAAGGCCCATAATGGGATGAAGGGGGAATGAGAAATCAATTTTGTAAATTTTTATGTTTGCTCAAAAGCTTTGGATCTAGTAGTAAGTGGTTGAATTCGACATGAATCAATTGTGTAAATTCTGTTTGGTTATGTTCCTTTATTTCAGGTCCTAAGAGCCATGATAGAGAATATTAATGAATATGTTTGCAGCTCAGACAGTGAAATTCCGAAGTAATCAGAATTGTGGCTTAACATTTATTTGAATAAATTTGTGTTCCTTCTATAGCTTTGTATTTTGCATTTCACCCACCGAAGATTTGGCCGTTGCTCATATTTTTTTCAGATGGAGGTTAGGTGGTCAGAACTTAAAAAAGCGGATGAAAGGTAGAAAATTTGCCAGTCATATGAAAAGAATATGAAATTGCAGGAAAATCGTGAAAATATCTCAATTTTGATGAAAAATTTTGTTTGTGCGTACCTGTACTATATTATAATATAAGCAAAAATTTCTAACAAGTTAAATCCGTTTTCCTAGAAAAATAATTGTTATATTCTCATGAAAAATTTAACATTAGCAACTAACACGACAAAGTTCTTGAGATTGAAAAAGTAAAGGTAATTTAGAAAAATGTCGATATCTTGGGGTCGTTTTACTCTTCTTTCGTTCTCGTCATCGATTACACGCTCCGTGATTGTATGGGGTTTCGCATCTAAATCGGAAAAACCAAAATGTTTGCTCCGGAGTTTGCTAACGATATTTCCTGGAAAGAGAAGAACAAGGCCAAACTTTAGGATCTGGTCAACACTATTTGTGAAAATGCTAGCCGCCGTGATCTCAAGGTGAGCACGGAGGAGGCAAAGGGCATGGTGACTATTGATTCTCCCTTGGATAGCGTAGTTGGAAGAGCGTTATTCAACCGATGAGTAGATCATAAACTAAAGGCACCTTGCTAGCACGGTGGAAAATTCTGGGTCAAGCGAATGGAAACTGTAGCTGAGGATGGGTCAAGACATTGGAATCTTTAATCGATTAAAGCTAGTAGGGTGTTTGAAAAGTTGAAGTTGAAATCAAGGCTATTTGATAGTATTATCCTTTTTACACTTCTCCACAGTAGCGAGTGCTGGAAATAGAATCAGGAACAAGAGAACAGAACCCGTCTGGTTCTTGTCTTCTAAAACAGGTGTCCTCAAAGGATCTTGAATATGGACCGGAGAGATCACTTCAAAAGCCAGATAGTTCACTTTATCTCAGGCAAGTCCATGGTCATAGACGTCGTTCGGAAACAAAGGTGGCGATTTCTTGGACACGTGATCCATATGAAGGATGACAGGATTCCGAGATAGATTTTAGAATGACAACTTCTGAGAATCCACTGGACAGGTCGACCTAAGATCACCATCCATTGTACCTATTGATGGGACCTGTCCAACATTTACACGACGGTGCAACATCTATGGGATGATATTTGAGTAGTAGTTCATATGCAGGATTGCTGGTGGCTAATTGTAGATAACCTGGGTTCGTCTAGTGGCACAGGAGGATCTAAGGTTAGATCTAAGCGTGCCTAGTGAAAGAATTGCAAATTTGCCAAGAGAGAGAGAGAGAGAGAATACAAATTTTGGTGACAAAGAAGGTGTTTCATATCTGAAGAGAGATAATGCCTTGTATCCAAGAGAGAGAGACTTCCTTTTGTGGTTAGTTTGAATTTGCGACAGTTTATTTTTGAAGGAAGATGTTCTTTATGGTTACAAGTACCGATGGAATAATAGTCTATGGAAGTTCATGGACCAGGCTGGAACTTTGCTGTCTGATGCAGAGTTCAATGATTCTGGAATCATTGAAAATGATTCCAGAATTTTCACAAAAAAATTCTTAAATAAACATAATTTTGTTTTTCTTCGTCTCGGATGGTCTGTGACCAATCGCCATAATTAAATTAAATTGCCTTAGTTGTTTCAATTCTGGATGCATTTTTGTTTTTGAAAATAGCCTATATTATATAAAGGGTTGGTCTAGTTAAGTTTTATCCGGGTTGCAGCGGTAGCTTGCATATGGGCTGCAACGATAGCGTGCAACCTAGTAAGAGACGATCACGTCCTATAGTAAAAAGCAAAATAGCCCGTGATTCCTAAGACTAGAGTCAGATCAAAAAAAGACGTACACTATTGAACCGCTATGTCCAACACCCCTATATAGGAAACTAACTGTCCCTTAGCTTGAATAGCAAGGAAAATATATTGGTTTGGAAATCAAGAAAAATGGCTGCAACCACGATATTCTGTTTCCAAGGCATATTTCTTCCTTTTTTTTCTTGTCCACAGATAGCTTGGCACTGGAACATTGTAGAGAGCTGTTTGGTGAATCATTATAAAGGAAATTGCCACATCTAGTGAATGTTGTGTAATTATTTTTCTTTTAATATAATCAATTTCTTACGAAAAATTTCATTTTTTATCAGGAATCATCGGATCATCACCCGCATGACAAGCGGGTAAGCCTACCATTGTACCATTGGGGACTTAATGAAAAATAAGCAACATATAATAATAGTAAAGAGCGAATTTAAGCCCAAGGAACTTGAACCCTGTGGTTTCTTTAAGTTTTCAATTTAAAAGACGTTGTTTTAAATTCTATATATCAAAAGCTCTCCCCGATGGGGAGTCAAATCCCGGTCTCCCGCGGGACAAATGGGTATGCTTACTATTGTACCATCGGAGACTTATAAAAAGTTACTCATAAGGCACGATAATACATTTGGTAATGCAATAAAAACAAGAGCTAAGAGCTGACAATGCACTTGTGACGAGATCGGAAGAGCCAAGAGCTCATATGGCATGAGCTCTAGCAAAATTCAAAGAATCAATACATTGATTTAAAAGGAAGATTAAAGGCTTAATAACGGTCAGGATTTAAAATAAAAACTGAGACACGAGGTCCTTCTAAATATCAAAATTCATTAAGATCTGATCACTCAGATCATTGATACGTTAAAAATACCTCATTTTTTCTCATTTTTCTCATTAATCAAGTCAATTTGTGCATGTCCCTGACACACCTACCAATTTTTATCGTCCTAGAACGTCCAGAAGCACTGAACTCGCCAAAAGACTGGACACTCCCCCCCAACTCCCCCAAAGAGAGCGCATCCAGTCTGGTTACGACAATCACGTATCTAAGACTTGTGCTTAATCTTCCCACTAAGTTTCATCCCGATCTCTTCACTCTAAGCGTTTTCCAAGTTTTCCTGTCGAATTGAAAATGGAGTATCTGAGACATAATCTTTATATAATCTTGTATTATATAAATCTTTCTGTATATCAAGTTTCATTAAGTTCCGATCACCCATTCTTAAGATAAAGATACCTCAATTTTCACGTTTTACGAGATATCCAGTCTCCCCTCCAACTCCTTCCAATATCACCAGATCTGGTCAGGATCTTAAATAAGAGCTCTGAAGCACAAGACCTTCTAGATATCAAATTTCATTAAGATCTGATCACCGGTTCGTAAGTTAAAAATACCTCATTTTTTCTAATTTTTCTGAGTTAACCACCCCCCCCCAATTCCCCCAAAGAGAGCCAATCCGATGTGATTATTGCAATCACTTATCTAGGTCTCGTGCTTATACTTCCCACCAAGTATCATCACGATCTCTCTACTCTAAGCGTTTTCCAAGATTTCCGGTTTCTTTCCCCAACTCCCCCCAATGTCACCAGACCCGGTCAGGATTTAAAATAAGAGCTCTGAGACACGAGGTTCTTCCAAAAATCAAATTTCAGTAGGATCCAATCGCCCTTTCATAAGTTAGAAAAACCTAATTTTTTCTTATTTTTCCAAATTAATACCCCCACCCCAACTCCCCCACAGAGAGTGGATTCAGTCCGGTTATATCAGTCACGTATCTAGGACGTGTGCTTATTCTTCTTACCAAGTTTCATCCCGATCTCTCAACTCTAAGCGCTTTCCAAGATTTACCGTTTCCCTTTCCAACTCCCCCCAATATCACCGAATACGGTCTGAATTTAAAATAAGAGCTTTGAGATATTAGGTCCTTCTAAATATGAAGTTTGATTAAGATCCGATCACACATTCGTACGTTAAATATACCTCATTTTTTTCCTCCAGCCCTCCCCTCCAGATGGTCGAATCGAGGAAACGACTGTTGTCAAGTCAATTTGTGCAGGTCCCCGACACGCCTACCAATTTTCATCGCCCTAGCGCGTCCAGAAGCCCCGAACTCACCAAAGCTCTGGATCCCCCTCCCCCCTCCAACTCAACCAAGGAGAGCGGATCCGTTCGGATTATGTCAATCACGTATCTAGAACTTGTACTTATTCTTCCCATCAAGTTTCATCCCGACATATCCACTCTAATCGCTTTCAAAGATTACCGGTTTTGAAGATTTCCGTTTCCCCCTTACAACCCCTTACGTCCCCAGATCCGATTCGAATTAAAAATGGAGCATCCAAGACATAAGATCTTTCTGTATATCAAGTTTCATTTAGTTCCGATCACCCATTCTTAAGATAAAGATACCTCAATTTTCACGTTTTCTAAGATTTCCGGTTACCCTCTCCAACTCCCCCCAACCGGATCTGGTCAGGATTTTAAATAAGAGCTCTGAAGCACAAGAACCTTCTAGATATGAAATTTGACAAAGATCTGATCACACGTTCGCAATTTAAGATACCTCATTTTTCCCTTAAATTTTATCCATAAGAAATATATAAGGTATATCCCTTAAAACGTATAAAATTTATCCATAGAAATTGAATTAAACGATGGCATAGGTTGTCTTAATTAATTTAAATTCTCTTTCTGTACAAAACTGATTTGTGAATTAAGCCTTTATTTTCTAAAATTAGGCCTCAAACACAAAACGTGAACAAAACAGAAAAATAGTACAAACCCTTAAATTAGATGGTTTACAATACAAGAACAAATTATAAAAACAAAAAGGTATCAATCTAAGCATTAGTCTGAGCAGTTCTAAGCAGTTGGCAAAATCTAAATGGCTCTCTTTACCTTTTTTTTCAGAAAGTCGCTAAGACTTGTGTTATAATACTTTCTTAAATTAAAAAACCCTATTGATAACATTTCATTTGTGTGCCCTCCTGTTCTTCCAACTCCTTCTCTTTTCTACTGTTCTTTCAACTCCTTCTCTTTTCTACTGTTCTTTCAACTCCTTCTCTTTTCTACTGTTCTCCCAATCCCTTATACCTCTTTCTCTCTCTCTCTCTCTCTCTCTCTCTCTCTCTCTCTCTCTCTCTCTCTCTCTCTCTCTCTCTCTCTCTCTTTCTTTATCTCTCGTATAGCTGACGACTATACGACAGGCTTGAAAACATGATAACCTGCTTTAGTAGTAAGCTACCGCTGTAGCCAGGACAATCGTGCACTGAATTTAGTTTCTGAAAAAAAAGCTAAAAATAATATTTTTCTTGGGCAAGGAGCTGTCCTTACAAGCTGGGGGACTGATTTTTCAGCGTATCTGCATTTTTTACATCAATGGACCAATAACAAGAGGCAATAACCACTGACGAATTTCAAAAGTGCTGGCAAATTCAATAGTAAATCTGAAGATGCAAAGGCAAGGGGATTTCATAAAGAAACAAAACGATCACAAATGGGGTTTTAAAGACCAAACGAAAATACTAAAGAAAACACAGAAAGCAGATATCTCGAGAAAACGACTGCCTCTGTTCTTCAGCGCTAACAAGATAATCTAAACAAGGAAACTGCCGAAGAAAAAACCGAAAAAACATATAAATACCAACAATTAGGTCTAGCTTCGAACAGGTATTCAGGTGATTTAAGAATATACTAGATCTACGTTAAATGGGCAACGTGAGGTGTTGTAGCAACGTTTGTTCGGCTTCACCGAGCAAAATGTTGCGAGAGCAACACTTTGGTTTCTTCTCCTCGCTTCGATTAAACCCTGAAGTTGTTAATCTGTAAGGATCTTAAAATAAACAAGTCCCCCGCATGTCTTACAAGTGGAACCAAATTGGTCTTACCATCAAATACACCGGAAACAAATAATAGGTACACCAACTAGCAAAAGTTGCGAACTCCTCATAGCCAAAGATGATTATGAGCCGACTGTTGTTTAAAACTCCCCTATATATATTACAATTAATATCTGCCTATTTTGGTTTCAGTGTATACCTTACTACTGAAGTTGTCAACCCCTTTAAACTATCAAACTTGTACATCTCATGAAGGAATTTTCTACAAAAAAATGGATGACATATACTTTGATCAGCTCATCAAGAGCTTTTGACTGCCGTCGAAAAAAAAAATCTATCTGTCTTTGTTCAAAAGTTGACTTTTTTGCCGTAGGCCAAGTTTCTAACGTTATTACTTAGAAAGGAGCAAAGGATAAACTTTAATTTCTTTAGCAATGAGAGAAATTTTAAAGTTTAAGAGCCACATCTGATACCATTTCTCTACCGCAATCCCAGGTGCGAAAAACCGAATGATAAACTCAGCTGAAATCACGAACAGACACTTTCGGACCCGTGGGAAAATACCCCTTTTTTCTGTAAATTGTTTTATCTATCACTCAAAGGAAGATATATTGGTTGTGGGGTCGGGTAACTGCTGTATATATTAAATACTTATAGATTTTAGTCCATCTTCAATTTGAAACTGGTGCTTGCCTGCTAGAACAGAGCTTTCCACTCGAAAGCAGAAACATTAATGAAACGAAAGCTTGACTGCATAACTTCAGATAGTTCTTTCTGACATAGGCTATAAAACTCCACTTCACTTCACACACTATTGGCTCTGGCTCAAGGACAAGCATAAACCATCCTTTTTAGCCCCAGGCAAGAGTTCTACTAAGCTTTCCAAAATGCCAAGTCATATTCATCAATCCGGGTAAAGGTCCAGACTTTCCGTAAAAACTGCAGCGATTAGACCCTGACCACTTTTTAAGAATAAGCTGAAATCGGGTGCTAGGAACAAAAAAAATAACACAAAAGTGTTGCTCTCGCAACCCAGTGAGTTATATCGGTTTCTACTCAAAGTAGAAACCGATAGTTTTCGTAAACCCCGAACTAAATCTTGAACCACTTTCCCAATCACATAATCAAACACGTCATCAACCCCTTAGGTCTCAAAGAGTATCCGCAAGACCTTCAATGGTTAAAATCAGAAATCAGGTGACCTAGTTCTCCAATTTTTTTAATTGCGGGTTCATTTGTTTGAGTGAATGAACTTTTCTTTTATTTTCTCAGTTGTTCGCTACTATCCACCAATGACAATTCACATTTGTTACGATTTTTTGTAGATCGTGGATATTGGCGAATAGCTCAGTTTATTTTTGTTAGGTATTTGATTTTAATTCTTAAAATTAAAATTGTTAGGTATTTGATTTAAATCTTTAATTCCTACTGTTAAAAATTTGTTGCGTTCATTCTAACAAAACGGTGATTAACGTGATATATCCATCCTTAAGCATAAAAATTCAAAATTACTATCCACCGATGACAGTTCACATTTGTTTGGATTTTTTGCAAATCCCAGATATTGGGGAATAGCTCACTTTATTTTTGATAGGTATTCTATTTTAATTCTTATAATTTTTGGTCTTTTAATGAATTTTATCTATCTTTGATTTTTTGGTGTTTTTTTCGCTGGTTTTGTTGTACTTTCAGCGGTAGCTTTTAGGTTTTTCTTCGGTATTTTCCTTGTTTATTTTATTTTATTCACGCTGAAGAAGAGAGATGGTTGTTCTCTCGAAATATTCGTTTTCTGTGTTTTCTTTAGTATTTTCGTTTGGCCTTTAAAAACCCCATTTTAATCGTTTTCTTTCTTTATTTTGTAGCTGGCCAATGTAGTTTAAGAAATTACTTTGTCAAGGGCATTTTGGTCTATAATATCCCTCCCCCCCAAAAAAAAGTTTTATAGTGTTAGTTCATGTGCATTTTTGTGCTCTTGTATAATCATTCATAAAATAAAATACTTTCCAAGGCTTTTTATAGTAGATTGTTCGCATATCCACTTATCAAGTAATGATTGCTCAATTTCTTCGTTAAGATTTTGAAAAGCCAAACACTTGTCGCATTATATTACATTTCACTGAGAAACATATAGTAGGGCAAACTAAACTATAAGAAGCTATATAACAAATTATAGAATTCAAAAAAAACATTCTTCAAAATAATAACGTATAAGTAAAATATAGAAGATGAAGAATTGCATTTTTATGTAAACCACAAAGACTTCCTTGCAGCAGGTGGGATCGAGCCTTAATCCTGATCGACTATAGGCGTGGCCTTTCCCACTGCACTGCTAAAAGGTATTAAATATGAACATTCAATGCATTGATGATAGTGTGAAAAAAGAATTAAAAAAAACAAATTTATTGTGTGAGGTCATGTCCATTTGAATGCTCTTGTATAATCATTCATAAACTAAGTTACTTTCCAATGTTTTAATATTAGTTTGTTCGTTTGTTCACTTATCAACAAACGATAGTTCAATTTCTTCGTTGACTCTCAAAGATGTCAAAAATCCAAACACTTGTCGCATTTTATTACATTTCACTGAGAAACATGTAGTATAGCAAGCTAAACTATAAAAAAAAAGAACAATATAACTAATTATAGAATTTAAAAAAATGTTCTTCAAAACAATAACGTATTAGTAAAATACAAGAGAAAAAAACTGTATTAATTATGAAATTATTAGCAGGAACCATATAATAATAATAATAATAATAATTTACTTTTGACCCGCTACAAAAAATCAAAGCGGAGTATCAATAAAAGAAACAAACACTACACAAAACAGAAAGAACAAGAAACTAAAGCAAACGAGTAAGGCCTCCATGGGTGGGCAGATACTTATAAGTAGACTGGGGTATTTTGCTAGCAAGCTCTGTGAGCTTCGACCCAATATCTGGGAAACTATAAATAGATATGAGGCTCCTATTCCTATACCATGGAGGCAGATACAACAGAAAACGGGAAAAACGGAAATAATAAGAACGAATTGAACTGATATCTTTTTTTATGAAAAATAGGGTAAATACCAGAAAGAAAAAAACCCGAATGATCTGTAAAAACCGGGTATAATTGAGCAAGAGACTTTCTATTGTATCTACCTCGGTTAGCAACAATTTTAGAGTAACTTAATTGGATTTTCTTCTTGCAATCAGCAACAGTGAGAGTCCGTAAGGATTTTAGAGTTTTACTAACGTTAATTCCCAGCCACCGAAATGAAGAAACCGACGGGATAGAAAAAGATCCACAGATTAGAGGAGTACTTATATTGCTATTAAATGAAAGATATTCACATTTTGAAAGATTAAGAGAAAGTCCAATCGCGTGAAGCTTAGATGCTACTGTTGAAACAGACAAAGAGAGCCCTTTTTTAGTCCTACTGATGAAAAGAATATCATCCGCATAGGCAAGATAAGAAATATTTATAGAATTGAGGATACAAGTAGGTGGGATAGAGGAAAGGACAGATGATATACAAAGTTTGAAAATAGACGGGGAGAGGACAGCACCTTGTCGGACCCCACGTCGTATTGGAATTTTACTATCTGAAACCCTCATATCCGTTTTAATCCGCAAAAAGGAATTTGAATACCTATATCTAAGAAGAGAAATTACCGATATGTTGATACCGTGACTAAAAAGGGAAAAGATAGCTTGGGAATGCGTAACAGTGTCAAAGGCTTTGGAGAGATCCAAAGCACTAAAATGTAACTCGAATCCCTTTTTAGTAGCCTCAGTAAGAACATTAGCCAAAACTCGATGAGCCTGCTGGCAACCTACCCCAGCTGAAAACCCAACCTGATTTTCACCAAAATATGCCGAAGAATTAACTGATGGCAGGAGAAGATACTCAAACATTTTGCTTATATTGCAGGAAACCGTTACAGGCCTGTAAGATGCACACTCAGTCGGAATCTTTCCTCTTTTCAGGATTGAAGTAACTGTTGCACACAAAAAACTTTCAGGCACAACCGAGGTGCATAAGCACATTTGAAATAGAAGTTGTAAATGTTGGACTAGAGCTGGGCAATCAGCATTTAGGTGTTGGACACTTATACCATCACAATCAATAGAGCTAGACTTAAGCTTCTTTATAGCTTGTGCCACCGAAACTAAATTAACTGGGAGGATCTGGTTCTGGCGGAGTGATATGGGAAGCGCAGAAATAAGAAACCTCATAAAAGTAGCATGAACAAAATGGTTTATAGTGTTGAAAATCTGGTCGTAATATTTGCACCAAGCAGCAGGACTAATTGGGCTACTTGTTGATGAAGAGTCATCGATTTTATTTGAATTTACCACATTTTTCCAATCGAAATTACTTGACGGGAATTTGTAAATTTTAGATTTTGCAGACCGTAAATACTTTTTATACTCTAATTTAGTTTTCTGTTTAAGCTGAAATACTACACCGCTACGTGGTCGTTCGCAAGAAACCCAAATACGTAGCCAATATTTGGCTTTATTTTTCACTGATTTCAGACCCGGATCCCAAGACCATTCAGGCTTCCGCGTATTAAATTTAACACGTTCTTCGGGAACAGCCACCCTCTCAGCTTCCTTCATGCATGATATAATATCAAAATAATATTTATTCAGAAAATTCTTATCATTTACAAATTTAGATCCAACCTGAAGTAGCTGAAAAGGAACTTTTATCCTAGACCAAAAAAGCTGTAAGGGTAGAAATATAAAGAGCCCAATTAGCCTTATTCCAATTTCGTCTGGTAAACCATCTACGATTCCCACGTCTATTAGAACTATCTTGCGATAGAGAAATACCAAGCATGAAGGAAATTGGTAGGTGGTCTATATCGCTTTCTATTTCATGTACAGAAACAGTCGAAACAGATAAATTGGGAGAGCAAAGGACATGATCAATATTAGTAAGGCTCCCAGAATGATGGATGTAAGAAAACAGACGATTCTTATCCACTAGCTTAAACTCAGATAAAGAATCGAAAACCATATCAGACCGAATATGTGAATTCAGTAAATCAGCATTAAAATCCCGGCGACAACAAATTGATAACCGAGAGATGATGTGGATTCTGTCACTTTTTTCAAAACACTACAGGTCTTGGCAAACTTATTCAGTGATTGAACCGACTTACGATCACAAGGAAAGTACACGTTAATAAGTATTAAATCGGCAATTCGCACGGCCAAGAGGTTTTCGTCACTATAGAACAGCACAGGCGTCGTGGAAGAAAAGGAGCTACGTCTCAGTATACAGGCGAGGCCTCCGGAAGGTCTACCAAACGTAGATCTTGCAGCACTCACAAAAGTAATATGGTTTGCACTCCGTTTCAACAAGTTGGTATTATTTGAATATAAAAGATGCTGTTGAAGAGAAACGATGTCATAGTTGCTCGAAAGTTCGTCAATGATGTGCTCTTTTTGATGTGTTCCATTTATATTGTACGAAATAACCGAGAATTTTTGTGACATCATTTTTTCACAGCGGTCGCAATACGAGACTTGAGCACTGGACATAATAGACTATATGAAGTGTGAGAATAGCCGCAGTTTGCACATTTAGGTCTATTTGTACAGGGCGCATCTTTCGAAAAAATATGGTTTTTTGCGCAGCGCGCACATTTTTCCACCTGACTGGTATAATCGTTGATAAAGTGATCAGGAGACCTGCACTTAAAGCAGCATCGCGGTACACTTACGAAATCATAAAGTCTGAAAATCTCGTAACCTATTTTTACTCCATTCTTCATAGCGTCACGTTTTGCAAACGAATCTGAAAAGTCTAGCTTGATAGTTTGGGACAAACAATTCGGTTTGCGTCAATGACTCCTGAGTGCATTTTGAATTCGGAATCATTGAATGACAGCGGGATTCCTTTTATAATTCCAAGGTAACGTTTCTGCAGAATCTTCGTGCCAATACCCGAGACTACAGACTTAACAGACTCACAGAAATCAGAAGCTACCGATTTTTCAATGTTTACGAACAGTTTATCTCCCACCGGCCGAATACTAGCAACCGAATCATGACCACTTAATTGATCGATAAAGTCTTTGCGGCTTGTCGGATCTCTAATAGATGGTGGCAATTTAGAGACAACAATAGTAGAGTGGTTATCGGCAGGTTTCGAGGCTCCAGGCTGTGGTAATGGTGAGAAATGATTGGAAAACACATCAAACTGATTAGAAATAGTTTTTAGCTGGATACGTAGCTCGTTTACTCCCGAAAAGAGAGCAGAATAAGCTGTAGCTGGTATTAATGGGACTTCACTAGGGTTTAATATACAAAATACCGGGATGTCGAAATCATCTGTATTGCCCTTCTTGATAAAATCCAGTATATCTCCTAAATGACTTAGTGGTGCTTTCAATCCAGTTCGCTTCTGAAATAAAGCATCTGGATACAGCTTGGACCCAAGCCACTTCTTTGCATTCACAATATCATCGACGTCAAAAAATTCTGTACCAAACTTCTTAATCATCTCATCATCAATTCCTTTTTCAACATTTTGCTGAACAAAATTTAACACCGGAGAATAATGCAAATTGGCCTCATTACCTCCGTGCATGTTAACTAATTATAGCGCGCTCACAGTGAAATGCGTGAAATGCACAGTGAAATAACTTGAATGTGGCTCACAGTGATTGCAATCTTGAATGCAAATTAGATCATGAGTGATGGAAATTAAATAATAAGCGAGGGAAGCGTAGTTTCTTGCTACCGGATCCTCGCAGTTTAAGGGAGAATCCACTCCCGGCAGGTACAACGGCCCTTGCGACAAGAAAACTCCCCTCTTCTGCTCGCTAATTGTCGCGTAATACGGCGCTTTTACCGTTCCCAAAGTAAAAAACTCTCCCTCTTTATCTACTCTTTTCTCTCTTTTCCTTCAGAAATATTGATCAAAGTTCTAATTAATTCCTTTTTTTTCTTTTTATCCAGCAATGGAATTGGAGTAAACCAGTAAACCGTTCATAAATATCCGATAATGCAAACTAATTTCCTTGCAGCAGGCAGAATCGAACCTTATAACTAACTAGCTGTTGGGGTGACGCTTCGTGCCACCCCAACACCTAGTTGGTGGGGCGCTTCGCGCCCCCTCCCCAAGCCCCCCGCGCGCGTAAGTCGTTACGCGCCATATTAGTTACGCGTCATTGTAGTTGTGTCCCTGTGTCCCACCTGTGAATATAGATAGATTTATATATGTGTTTCAAACTACGTAAAAATTGCGAATATACAACATTCTTGGCTTTCTCATTGTCTGTGCATATACAAAGCCGTATGTACTAATAATGACGTCATATGCAAACGCTCTTTTTACAAACAAACAAACATGCATACACACAACTCGTTTTTATATAGATAGATAGATAGATAGATACAATACAAATTAACTGCGTAAAACTTGCGAATATACAACATTCTTCACTGTCCAATTGTCGCTGCATATAAATAGATTGTCAGGTTTACCGACCCTCGAACATGCAACGTACTATTGTCCATGGGAAAAACAATCAGTATTAAGATCTATACCACATTTTTCTAATGATTGACCTTGAGCTTTGTTAATGGTGATTGCAAATGTTAATCAAATTGGGAATTGCAATCTTTTAAATTGAAAAGGCAGATCCGTTGGAATCATGGGAATGCGAGGAATAAGAAAAGCCTCACCCTCAAAAGGCCCTGTCAAGATTTTGGCCTCTATTAGGTTTTCCATTGTTTTGTTTTTTTACGGCAAGTCGCGTGCCATTGCAAAGCTTTGGTGGGTTGATATTTCTTAAAAGTATTATTGGTACGCGCCTATTTTTAGTTGTAGCACGTGTGGTGGAAACCCTGAAAGATCTATGGAATTTAAAAATTCAGATGGATAATTAACCGCTTCACTTGGTTCCAAAACTGTGTCGACTGACTTGTAAAGGACTGCCTGGTCTCGAATCTTGGTCAAAACAATAATGTTGATTTCGTGGACGTCTATATTTTTGGGTGCGAGAATCGCTCTTTCACTTAGCCATTTATTATTTTTATAATTATTTAGAATATTCGGAAATACTTTTTCAATCAATTCATTTTTGGACGTCACTAAATTACAGAAATCAGCAGGTAGTTGTATACTTCCTGAAATTGAGTCTACTGGGAACTTTCCGTTTCCAATTGCCAGCAATTGATCTGAAAATGTTTGACCAGAGTCATCGTTTTGCAATCGGACACGCATATTTGTAGTTAATTTTAATGTTTTTACGTGTGCCCATAAATTACAATTTTTAAGGCAAGCATTCATTTCGTCTGCAGGAGTTGATCTAGGTATTATAGGTAATGTTTGCCTGAAATCTCCCGCAAGCAATATTAATGTGCTGCCAAAGGGTTTCGACTTCCCTAGCAAATCTTTCAAGCATTGATCCAGAGCCTCGAGCGATTTTTTGTGTGCCATTGTCCACTCATCCCAAATAATAAGTTTGCATTGCTGAAATAATTTACCCATCCCAGATGATTTGGAAATATTGCACGTGGGAGTTTCTGTAGAATGCAAATTCAGAGGCAATTTCAAAGCGGAATGAGCAGTTCTTCCACCAGGCAGCAATGTTGCGGCTTTTCCGGACGACGCAATTGCCAACGCTATATCATTTTTTGATCGAATTGATGCCAGAATCAGTTTTGTCACAAACGTTTTACCAGTACCTCCTGGCGCATCCAAAAAGAAAATTTCTCCAACGTTGTTATCGACACAATGCATTATCGTATCATAAATATCTTTTTGTTCCGACGTTAACTTGGAAATGTTATTTTGTACATACGACAATAGATCCCTCGTACTGTAACTTTGTTCACGGTCCAATTCTACACATGTCGAAACAGCAGCGATACGGTTAGGTGAAGGCATTCCCAAATCCTGAAGAGGTTTGTTTGCCATACGTACGCACCAATCTTCTATAATAACTAAAGTGTAGTTATAAATTTCTGATGTAAAATCAAAAGTCATATCTGATGTCTCTAACCGTTTTCGATGGAGTATATCTTCGGACATTTTTGACTTATATTTTTCCCATAAATCTGTAGGAGCTGATGGAGAGCAAGTTGTTAAAATGATGCCAAACAATGCACGAATTTGACTTGGGGTTGACGTTTCGCACGCGTCATTGATGCAGTTATCCCAGTGTTGGTCATCCTCCAATAAATTCAGAGCTTGGCATGCACTACGGTAAGTGTCATGTATAGTACCGTTTACAGTTCTCAAATACTCAAAGGATGTCGGACCGGGTACATTATCTTCAGTAGATCTTCTTCTATATTGTGGGTAACCATCATTGCCAGTAATTGTGTTGGGTACTAAAAGTCGAGGATATTGCTTTGTGCACCTTCCTTTGGCCATGCATGGTGAATTTCCGTTCAGTGCACCGCAAGGTCCATGTATCATATTTTCTACAATAATATCATGTAACCCCTTATCGACATTTTCATCAGGTATTTCAGCGGAAATCACATCATCAATTTCGTTCGAAGTAATTTTTTTATGTAGCCAGATTAGTATATGTGCGTGTGGCAAACCTCGTTTTTGCCATTCCACTGAGTACATCCAGCATCGCACTGACCCAAACACTTCAAGTTTTACTATGTAGTTTATCAGTGATTTCAACTTTTGCCGGAAGACACGGGCCGTAATGTCATGTCTATGAACTACCGATTGTCCTTGAAGTAAAAGCTGCAGTATCTCGTCCCAAGATTGATTACATGCAAATGTAATAAATAAATCTGGACGACCATAGAGACGAACATACGCAATAGCATCTTGAGCATATTCATGCATATGACGGGGACTGCCAGCATATGACGAAGGTAAAATTGTTAATCTTCCAACGTTTGTGGTATTACCGTCATTTATAACTGCATCTCGCAAATGAATGTATTGTTCAGAGCGGAGTTTGGTCTGATTCAGGCGGATATATAGCAAACGTTCTGATTCAATTTTAGCATACATATCAACGACGAATTGGTGAAACAATTCACGGCATTTTAAAATATAATTTTCTTCATCCTGCCGAATCATTAGTCTATAGGAATAATAATGCATTGCACTGCATTTCTTATTCATTTCTTTGTTAGTGGCTGGATTCATCAATTTAATATTAAAGTGATAGCCGTCGGCTCCATCCCAAAAAATGATAGGATATTGTAGAGCATCGTAGCATCGATGAGTTTCAGCAATTCTTAACAACTGAGCGTTTCGCTTATGTAGAATAATATCTCGAGGTAAAAACTGATCACCGACCATAACGATTGCCACTTCGTCGATAGTTGGAGCATTGTATCTACGCACATGTTGGCCAGGAGGCGTTTTGTCAGCTGAAATAACAATTTTATGCATATCGATGGCTGTTTTGAACAGACGCACTAAATTATTATTTTCGTGGAAAAGATGTTGCAATTGGGAAACGATTGTCCTTTCAACGTTGGGAGAAATTTCGTAACGTGCATTCAATTCAGAATTTCTATCACTGATGAAGTACAATTGTAAAAATTTATGATTTTCGCCTGAGAATGGTAGAAGGGACCCTGCTCTATGATAAATTTGCCCTTTTACTTTGAAAGTAAACATAAATTGATCTGGATTGTCGATTTGGGCTCCAAACGATGTCATTTGGAAACATGAGTTATATTTTCTGATTTGTTTCAAAAAACGCTTAGATTCTGACGTAGTTCCAGTAAGGAAAGTCTTCAATGGCTCTGGTGGTGCAGCCAATAGAGGAAGTTTAACTTTTCCTGAGGCGCAACACATTCCCATTGTTTCACCATTGAATTTCAAGGCCTTGCAATAGGGACAAATTTTAGACATAGTCCCGATTTGAACACATCTACTCAAGCTATAATCATCGACTGGGCTGTACCTGAATGCCAGGCGATAACTTTTAGGTTGCTCTGATTCCTCGGCACGCTTTCTTTTCTTACTTTCTCTATCAGCAGCAAGCCTAATTTCTTGCTGTTCTTGTGATTCTTCGGCACGCCTTCTTTTTTCACTTTCTCTTTTAGCAGCAAGTCTGGTTTCATGTTGCTCTGGTAGTTCCTCGGCACGCCTTCTTTTTTCACTTTCTCTTTTAGCAGCAAGTCTGCTTTCGCGTTGCTCTGGTAGTTCCTCGGCACGCTTTCTTTTCTTTCTTTCTCTATCAGCCTCAAGCCTGTTTCCTTGCTGTTCTTTTGATTCCTCGGCACGCTTTCTTTTCTGACTTTCTCTATCAGCAGCAAGTTTTTTGGCATAGACTCTTTGAGCATCTTCCTTGGCTGTTGCCATTGTAAGTTCATCAGTCATTTTAAAGTTAAACATTAATAGATTTCAACGTGAACGCATGTCTTATTTATCTTTAATGACGTCATCGTCATAACAAAAATGACGACAACTAACTTCATGACGTCAGTCAACACACAAACATGACGTCAACTGACAGACACATCCACAGACAACTTATCTATCTATCTATATAAAAATAAGTTGTCTGTCTGTGGATGTGTGGATGGATGTGTCAGGTGACGTCACCTGAAAAAACTGGATCAGGTGACGTCAAAACTGAAAAAACTAAAAAAAGGCAAAAACTACAAAAAAACTAAAAACTAATAAAAAAAATAAAAAAGCTAAAAAACTAAAAAAACTATAAAGGTAAAAACCAATAAAAAACTAAAAAAAAAACTGAAAAAACTAAAAAAAGGCAAAAACTACAAAAAAAAACTAAAAACTAATAAAAAAAGTAAAAAAGCTAAAAAACTAAAAAAACTAAAAAAACTAAAAAAAGGTAAAAAACTAAAAAAAATAAAAAATAAAAAAAAACTAAAAAAAGGAAAAAACTGAAAAATAAGCTAAAATAAAGGTAAAAACCAATAAAAAACTAAAAAGAAAAAAAGGAAAAAACTAATAAATGACGACACTCAAAGAGAAAGCGACCAGGACAAAAGGAATGTTCGATTAGCAATCAACAAAGCACCGGGACACAGGGAGTATAAATGACGACCAGGACATAAGTAAAAAAAAAAACTATCTATATATATAAAAATAAGTTGTCAAACTAAAAAAAGGCAAAAACTACAAAAAAAACTAAAAACTAATAAAAAAGCTAAAAAACTAAAAAAACTAAAAAAAAGGCAAAAACTACAAAAAAAACTAAAAACTAATAAAAAAAATAAAAAAGCGAAAAAACTAAAAAAACTAAAAAAAGGTAAAAAACTAAAAAAACTAAAAACTAAAAAAAACTAAAAAAAGGAAAAAACTGAAAAATAAGCTAAAATAAAGGTAAAAACCAATAAAAAACTACAAAAAAAACTGAAAAAACTAAAAAAAGGCAAAAACTACAAAAAAACTAAAAACTAATAAAAAAGTAAAAAAGCTAAAAAACTAAAAAAAACTAAAAAAACTAAAAAAAACTAAAAAAAGGTAAAAAACTAAAAAAAATAAAAAATAAAAAAAAACTAAAAAAAAAGGAAAAAACTGAAAAATAAGCTAACATAAAGGTAAAAACCAATAAAAACTAAAAAGAAAAAAAGGAAAAAACTAAAAAAAATTTTCATCTAAAAAACTAAAAAAAACTAAAAAAGGTAAAAACTAAAAGAACTAAAAAAGAAAAAAATAAATGACGACACTCAAAGAGAAAGCGACCAGGACAAAAGGAATGTTCGATTAGCAATCAACAAAGCACCGGGACATAGGGAGTATAAATGACGACCAGGACATAAGTAAAAAAAAAATTAACAAAACTAAAAAGAAGGTAAAAACTACAAAAAAACTAAAAAGAAAAAAAAAACTAAAAACTAATAAAAAAACTAAAAAATCTAAAAATCTAAATAAACTAAAAAAGAAAAAAAAGGAAAAAAATAAAGGAGAAAAACAAAACTAAAAAACGAATGTATATACAGACCGGTACACCGGGATACAAATGACGACCGGGACACAGGGAATATAAATGACGACCGGGACACAGGGACACAACTACAACGGGGACACCGGGGGAAACAGGGGGATATAAATGACGACCGGGACAAAAAAACTAAAAAGAAAAAAAAACTAAAAACTAATAAAAAAACTAAAAAATCTAAAAATCTAAATAAGCTAAAAAAGAAAAAAAAAGGAAAAAAATAAAGGAGAAAAACAAAACTAAAAAACGAATGTATATACAGACCGGGACACCGGGATACAAATGACGACCGGGACACAGGGAATATAAATGACGACCGGGACACAGGGACACAACTACAACGGGGACACCGGAGGAAACAGGGGGATGTAAATGACGACCGGGACACCGGGACAGGGAATGGTCGATTAGCAATCACCATCAACAAAGCTCAAGGGCAATCATTAGAATCATGAGGTATAGATCTGAATACAGATTGTTTTCCCATGGACCATTATATGTTGCATGTTCAAGAGTCGGTAAACCTGACAATCTATTTATATGCAAAGACAATGGGACAGCAAAGAATGTTGTATATTCGCAAGTTTTACGTAGTTAAAACCATATATATATATATCTATCTATATTCACAGGTGGGACATAGGGACACAACTACAATGGCGCGTAACTATTATGGCGCGTAACGACTTACGCGCGCGGGGGGGCTTGGGGGGGGGGGGGGCGCGAAGCGCCCCCACCAACTAGGTGTTGGGGTGGCGCGAAGCGCCACCCCAACAGCTAGTTATATATATATAGATAGATTAACTATAGGCCTCGCCTTTTCCACTGCACTGCTACAAGGTATTAAATATGAACATTTAATGAATTGATGATATGAATGAGTAGCTCGTCTCTGACTGAAAATGACATCATAGCCCAGAGAAGTAACTATTACTGAAGCCATGATTATTTTCATCATATAGTTACTATAAATGTAGTCATGATTATAAATGTCAAAATGTAGTAATCTGTACACCTACTTAAGAACTACTTAAGCAACCCACGGAATATAACGAAAAGTAACTCTCAGTTTTGATTCTAACTAAAGAAAGGGACCCTTTACGGACTTAAACAACAAGATGGGATTCTTATTCTTTGAACTAAAATAGGATTTAAGATGACATTTTTTATTTTTGCCCTCGATCCTCCCTTGGCAAACATGCCTTCACTAGTAAGCTACCGCTGCAGCTACGATAGTTCGTGTACATAATTTTTTTTTTGCAAAAAAAAGTTAAAAGTATTGTTTTTGTTGGGCAAGGAGCTGTCCTTACAAGAGAGGGGGGGGGCATTTTCTCAGCGTATCTATGTTCCCCATCAATGAGCTAATGGCCAGGGATAATTAAAAGCTCTGAAAAATTCACTAGTACAGGTGAAGACGAAAAGGCAAGGGGATTTAGGTCCCCCCCCCCCACCAAAAAAAGTCTATAGTGTGAGGTCTATGCACTTGGATACTCTTGTATAATGATTCATAAACTAAGTTACTTCCCAATATTTTTAATATTAGTTTGTTTCCTTGTTCACTTATCAATAAACGATAGCTCAATTTCTTCGTTGACTATCTAAGATTTCGAAAAGCCAATAATAAAGCAAGTGAAAAACGTCTTCATTGACAACAACAATTCTATTGAAATCAATATATTCAATATTCAACAATGGATATATGAATACAACCCATGTGCCACCATTTGTCTTTAAAATAATTTCAACTGAGCTGTATAGTTTTTAAAGCAAATCAATATATATCAGCTCTTTAATATTTGATTAAATAGACAAACAAGTTTTTCAACTGAAATAAAGGAGAAACGTTAAAACTCAAAAAGAACAGAAACTATTCTGTTACATAAAAACTATCTCTGTCTCGAATAGTCTTGGAAAGAAATGATAATATTAAACTCAATATTTGATATATAATGATATTGGTTGTTGAAAGCAATTCAGGTCAAGATTTTATTTCACTGTAATATTATTTCGCTGCAGGTGCAATTAAGCCAACAGCACTAGGTAAAACAAATCCATCAGTTTCAAGTGCTACTAAGTTTTCATATTAAAAGACGATCATTAGATACTAACTGCCATGTTTAATATAAAGAATTCCTTCAGAGATTCATGAATTATGTTAAAGTTTACATAAAGGATCGATATAGCTTATTATAAATGGGAACTCTGGAAGTTTCGTTGGATGTAGGTTAAACCTAGTAAAGAACAAACCAATGCATATAGTAACTAAATTACATAAGGGATCGTTAAAGTTCATTATTTAGAAGTTTTATGTTTTTTTCTAAGATCACCATTTTTTTTAAAGGTACCATTCCTGAATCATGCTCCATAATAAAATCTCCAACATGGTTGCAAGCTACTGCTGCAACCCGGACTATAAAACTTTCAGACATTATTATGACGTTCTTGAAACCAGTTCAACGCTTACTGTGGCAACGAGTCGTCCTTTCCCTATCAAAGTAAAATAAACAGCATGTAAGTTGTTGATACTCTATGGGTCCATCCTTAGATCCCATAAGATAAAGGCCACAAAAACTCAAGCCTCCTGACAAATGGGAATTTTTTTACCGAGTAGCCAAAACCATGAGAGTCGAGGGTGTTCCCCCTCCCCCTTATATGTGACAGCCATGTACAAGAGACATTTCTTTTATTATGACGATTTCTATTTTACTTTAGTTTATACCATTCAATAGCAAAGTTGTTTTTGTAGGGTCCAAGTTCTTTCTTTCTCTTTAATTATCTAAGACCAATAAAACCCTAGAAAGGACACCTCAGTCGCTAACATTGAACATGTGGTTGTTTTTCGGGTGTCATCTCTCCTACTTCAAACAATAAGGGAGAAATTTTGAAGAATATTTCCCTTATGCCAGTAATGCCCTATTTTTACTTTGTTTTCTTTTAACTCTAGCCCCAATAATCCCATAAAAGACATTCTTTTTCTGTGTTATCATATGATAAGCTTTTAGCTTTTGGCCCCTTCATTATGAATTTCAGGTTGAATTTCACTTATTTTTCCTAAGGATAGCGATGAGCTTTTCTCTCCTTGAAATAAAAATTCTTACAACATTTTGAAATTTCCCTCCCGTATTAATGTTCAAATCTATTTTGTTTTAGGGTCTCTATGATTTATTCACTGTATCTTATTTTGTTTTTACAATAGTGTCTTTATTTTTATTTTTTAAGTAAAGATTTAATTGAATTGAATCAGATATAATAAAATTTCTCGAGAACTTGTCATCCCTTAAACTATAAATCCTTACAACGTATTGAAAATTCCCTCCCATATTAATTTTCAAATTTATTTATGTTTAGTGTCTCTGTGATATATTAATTGTATTTATTCACTTTTTTTTACATTACCGTCTTTATTTTCACCTTTCTTTTGTATTTACTTTATCTGCCTCCTTGTATATTGGGTTTTTATTTTTATTTTTTCCCTTGTTTTGTATGTTTTTCAGCTGACACAATCTATGCTTTTGAATCAAAGCGAAGTAACTGATTATGTTCTTATAAATAAATAAAGTGATTAATTCATTGATATTAATTTTGGATGTACTAATAAATGCATTTTTCTGTATTTAATGGTATAACTTTTCTGCCTGTAATTTTTTCAAGATCCATCCCATTTTTGTGTCTTCATTCTATTATCTCATTTGGGATTTACCGAATTTTTTTTTCCTCTTCTTTGGTATGTTTTTCAGCTCACACAATCTATGCTTTTGAATCGAAGCAAAGTATCTGATTATGTTCTTATCTATATATACAAAAATAAGTTGTCTGTCTGTTATGTCTGTTACACTATGTCTGTTACGCCAGATTATATCTTCTCTATATAAAAATAATTTTTATGTATTTTTGTGTTGAGGGTTTGCATATGACGTCTGAAAAATAAAGAAGAAAAAGAAAACTGAAAAAACAAAAATGGTAAAAAACTAAAAAAAATAAAAAGAAAAAACTAAAAAAAACTAAAAAATAAAAAAAAATTAAAAAAAGAAAAAACCTAAAAAGAAAAAATGTAAAAAAAAATAAAAAAATAAAAAGGTAAAAAACTAAAAAGAAAAAAAAACTAAAAAAGGCTAAAAAACTAAAAAAAGAAAAAACTAAAAAACTGGGAATTGCACAAATATTTCAATATATTTTGACAAAAGATTAAGGTAATTCGAAAACCTTAAAACAGATACCCAAAACTTTGAGGTTTATTGAATGGATCTGCCTTTTCAACCTAAAAGATTGCAATTCCCAATTTGATTAGCATATTTAGTTTTCAGTCCAGAACCACTAAAGCTATTATGTAAATATCAAAAATATTTATATATAAAAACTAGCTGTTGGGGTGGCGCTTCGCGCCACCCCAACAGCCCCCCCCCAACCCCCCCCCCCCAAGCCCCCCCGCGCGCGTAGGTCGTTACGCGCCATAATAGTTACGCGCCATTGTAGTTGTGTCCCTATGTCCCACCTGTGAATATAGATAGATATATATATATATATATATATATATATATATATATATATATATATATATATATATATATATATATATATATATATATATATGGTTTTAACTACGTAAAACTTGCGAATATACAACATTCTTTGCTGTCCCATTGTCTTTGCATATAAATAGATTGTCAGGTTTACCGACTCTTGAACATGCAACATATAATGGTCCATGGGAAAACAATCTGTATTCAGATCTATACCTCATGATTCTAATGATTGCCCTTGAGCTTTGTTGATGGTGATTGCTAATCGACCATTCCCTGTCCCGGTGTCCCGGTCGTCATTTATTTCCCCCGGTGTCCCCGTTGTAGTTGTGTCCCTGTGTCCCGGTCGTCATTTATATTCCCTGTGTCCCGGTCGTCATTTGTATCCCGGTTTCCCGGTCTGTATATACATTCGTTTTTTAGTTTTGTTTTTCTCCTTTATTTTTTTCCTTTTTTTTTTCTTTTTTAGTTTATTTAGATTTTTAGATTTTTTAGTTTTTTTATTAGTTTTTAGTTTTTTTTTCTTTTTTTTTGTAGTTTTTACCTTCTTTTTAGTTTTGTTAGTTTTTTTTTTTACTTATGTCCTGGTCGTCATTTATACTCCCTGTGTCCCGGTGCTTTGTTGATTGCTAATCGAACATTCCTTTTGTCCTGGTCGCTTTCTCTTTGAGTGTCGTCATTTATTTTTTTCTTTTTTAGTTCTTTTAGTTTTTACCTTTTTTAGTTTTTTTTAGTTTTTTAGATGAAAATTTTTTTTAGTTTTTTCCTTTTTTTCTTTTTAGTTTTTTATTGGTTTTTACCTTTATTTTAGCTTATTTTTCAGTTTTTTCCTTTTTTTTATTTTTTTTTATTTTTTATTTTTTTTAAGTTTTTTACCTTTTTTTAGTTTTTTTAGTTTTTTTAGTTTTTTAGCTTTTTTACTTTTTTTTATTAGTTTTTAGTTTTTTTTGTAGTTTTTGCCTTTTTTTAGTTTTTTCAGTTTTTTTTTTAGTTTTTTATTGGTTTTTACCTTTATTTTAGCTTATTTTTCAGTTTTTTCCTTTTTTTTTAGTTTTTTTTAGTTTTTAGTTTTCTTAGTTTTTTACCTTTTTTTAGTTTTTTTAGTTTTTTAGCTTTTTTATTTTTTTATTAGTTTTTAGTTTTTTTTGTAGTTTTTGCCTTTTTTTAGTTTTTTTAGTTTTTTAGCTTTTTTATTAGTTTTTAGTTTTTTTTGTAGTTTTTGCCTTTTTTTAGTTTTTTCTTTTTAGTTTTTTTGTAGTTTTTACCTTCTTTTTAGTTTTGTTAGTTTTTTTTTTTACTTATGTCCTGGTCGTCATTTATACTCCCTGTGTCCCGGTGCTTTGTTGATTGCTAATCGAACATTCCTTTTGTCCTGGTCGCTTTCTCTTTGAGTGTCGTCATTTATTTTTTTCTTTTTTAGTTCTTTTAGTTTTTACCTTTTTTAGTTTTTTTAGTTTTTTAGATGAAAATTTTTTTTAGTTTTTTCCTATTTTTCTTTTTAGTTTTTTATTGGTTTTTACCTTTATTTTAGCTTATTTTTCAGTTTTTTCCTTGTTTTTAGTTTTTTTTATTTTTTAGTTTTTTACCTTTTTTTAGTTTTTTTAGTTTTTTTAGCTTTTTTACTTTTTTTATTAGTTTTTATTTTTTTGTAGTTTTTGCCTTTTTTTAGTTTTTTCAGTTTTTTTTTTAGTTTTTTATTGGTTTTTACCTTTATTTTAGCTTATTTTTCAGTTTTTTCCTTTTTTTTAGTTTTTTTTAGTTTTTTACCTTTTTTTAGTTTTTTTAGTTTTTTTAGTTTTTTAGCTTTTTTATTTTTTTTATTAGTTTTTAGTTTTTTTTGTAGTTTTTGCCTTTTTTTAGTTTTTTTAGTTTTTTAGCTTTTTTTATTAGTTTTTATTTTTTTTTGTAGTTTTTGCCTTTTTTTAGTTTTTTTAGTTTTTTAGCTTTTTTATTTTTTTATTAGTTTTTAGTTTTTTTTTGTAGTTTTTGCCTTTTTTTAGTTTTTTCAGTTTTCAGTTTTGTCACCTGATCCAGTTTTTTCAGGTGACGTCACCTGATCCATCCACAGATCCACACACAGACAACTTATTTTTATATATATAGAAGATAAGTTGTTTGTCTGTCTGTCGACTGACGTCATGTTTGTGTGTCGACTGACGTCATGTTTGTCGACTGACGTCATTATAAGGATTGAGCTGTATGTCGTCATGAAGTTGTTTGTCGTCTGACGTTATGTTTGTCGACTAACGAAACTACAGACCGGGACACCGGGACACAAATGACGTGTTATGTCTGTTATAACGTAATAGAGGCAACAATCTTGACAGGGCCTTTTGAGGGTGAGGCTTTTCTTATTCCACGCATTCTCATGATTCCAATGGATCTGCCTTTTCAACCTAAAAGATTGCAATTCCCAATTTGATTAGCATATTTAGTTTTCAGTCCAGAACCACTAAAGCTATTATGTAAATATCAAAAATATTTATGTTGTCCGAGCAATAATTTTTAGTTTTTATTTCAAAAGAGAAAATTACCAGACAATTTTAGAATTATATCTATCTATATATAAAAATAAGTTGTCTGTCTGTGGATCAGGTGACGTCATGTTTCTGTGTCGACTGGCGTCATGAAGTTAGTTGTCGTCATTTTTGCTATGACGGTGACGTCATTAAAGATATTTAAGACATATATGTTCATGTAGAAATCTATTAATGTTTAAGTTTAAAATGACTGATGAACTTACAATGGCAAAAGCCGATGAAGATGCTCAAAGAGTCTATGCCAAAAAACTTGCTGCTGATAGAGAAAGTCAGAAAAGAAAGCGTGCCGAGGAATCAAAAGAACAGCAAGGAAACAGGCTTGAGGCTAAAGAACGCAAAACCGCGCAGTTAGATGAAGATCCACCTGGACAGCGAGAGTCAAAACATATCAAAACTGAAAATGATAGCGATGATGATTGGGTTTGGGATCTTGACTTGGATAAGGTCATCAATGCCTACCAGATTTTAGTTAAAAAAAACAAAGGTTCGGCGATATGTATTTCATAGTGAAGCTGAAAAATAAAGAAGAAAAAGAAAACTGAAAAAAGAAAAAATGTAAAAAACTACAAAGCTCAAGGGCAATCAATAGAATCATGAGGTATAGATCTGAATACGGATTGTTTTCCCATGGACCATTATGCGTTGCATGTTCAAGAGTCGATAAACCTGACAATCTATTTATATGCACAGACGATGGGACAGCAAAGAATGTTGTATATTCGCAAGTTTTACGTAGTTAAAAACATATATATATATATATATATATATATATATATATATATATATATATATATATATATATATATATATATATATATATATATATATCCGATGAAGATGCTCAAAGAGTCTATGCCAAAAAACTTGCTGCTGATAGAGAAAGTCAGAAAAGAAAGCGTGCCGAGGAATCAAAAGAACAGCAAGGAAACAGGCTTGAGGCTAAAGAACGCAAAACCGCGCAGTTAGATGAAGATCCACCTGGACAGCGAGAGTCAAAACATATCAAAACTGAAAATGATAGCGATGATGATTGGGTTTGGGATCTTGACTTGGATAAGGTCATCAATGCCTACCAGATTTTAGTTAAAAAAACAAAGGTTCGGCGATATGTATTTCATAGTGAAGCTGAAAAATAAAGAAGAAAAAGATAACTGAAAAAAGAAAAAATGTAAAAAACTAAAAAATACTAAAAAGAAAAAACACCCAAAGAGAAATTACAGACCGGGACACAAATGACGACCGGAACAGAGGGAATATAAATAACGACCGGGACACTCAAGGAGAAATTACAGACTGGGATACCGGGACACAAATGACGACCGGGACACAGGCAATATAAATGACGACAAGGACACAGGTATTTAAGAATATCGTTCAAAGACAAATTTTTAATTGTAAGAAGACCGTTGAAAGAGAAATTTCTAATTGTAAAATGACTGAAGAACCTACAATGGCAACACCCGAGGAAGCTGCTCAAAACGAATGTATTCACGCCGAAGTAGCTGAGTTGGTAAAGCGTTATGTTTCAGGTTCTAGGTCCGAGAGGCTCCAGGTTTGAACCTTGGCTTTAGCATTAATACAAAAGAAGAAAAAAACTAAAAAAGGTAAGAACTACAAAAAAACTAAAAAGAAAATATATATATATATTTATATATATCATCTTTTCCACAAAAATAATAATTTAGTGCTTCTGCTTAAAAACAGCAATCGAATTGATGCCTCCTGATACGCAACTATCAACAAAGTGGCTGAAAAAGATTGAATGTTACCAAATCCTACAATGGCAGAAGAAACAGCCGAGGAAGCTGCTCAAAGAGCTAATGCCAAAAGGCTTGCGGCTAAAGAACGCAAAACCGTGCAGTTAGATGAAGATCAACCTGGACAGCGAGAGTCAAAACGTATCAAAACTGAAAATGATAGCGATGATGATTGGGTTTGGGATTATGGATAAGGTCATCAATGCCTACCAGATTTTAGTTATAAAAACAAAGGTTCGGCGATATGTATTTACGTCTGAAAAATAAAGAAGAAAAAGAAAACTGGAACTAAAAATGTAAAAACTGGGAATTGCATAAATATTTCAATATATTTTGACAATAGATTAAAGTAATTCGAAAACCTTATAACAGATACTTAAAATTTTGAGGTTTATTATAAATTGTTGAGCTTTAGCATGCTTGGCACGTGAAGATTTTCCAACTGTCAATGTTAGAATGAACATTGAAAAAATTGAAAAAACATTGAAAAAGATAGAATGTTACCAAATCCTACAATGGCAGAAGAAACAGCCGAGGAAGCTGCTCAAAGAGTTAATGCCAAAAGGCTTATGGCTAAAGAACGCAAAACCGCGCTGTTAGATGAAGATCAACCTGGACAGCGAGAGTCAAAACGTATCAAAACTGAAAATGATAGCGATGATGATTGGGTTTGGGATCTTGACTTGGATAAGGTCATCAATGCCTACCAGATTTTAGTTAAAAAACAAAGGTTCGGCGATATGTATTTACGTCTGAGAAATAAAGAAGAAAATGAAAACTGAAACTAAAAATGTAAAAACTTGGAATTGCATAAATATTTCAAAATATTTTGACAATAGATTAAAGTAATTCGAAAACCTTAAAACAGATACTTAAAATTTTGAGGTTTATTATGAATTGTTGAGCTTTAGCATGCTTGGCACGTAAAGATTTTTCCAGCTGTCAATGTTAGAATGAAGATTGACAAATTGAAAAACATTGAAAAAGATAGAATGGCACCAACTGAAAAAATAAAACTGAAAAAAGAAAAAAGGCAAAAAACTAAAAAAAGACTAGAAAGAAAAAAACTAAAAAAAGAAAAAACTAAAAAATAAAAAAAAATAAAAAAAGAAAAAGGTAAAAAACTAGAAAGAAAAAAACTATAAAAAAGCTAAAAACTAAAAAAAAAGAAAAAACTAAAAAAAAACTAGGAATTGCACAAATATTTCAATGTATTTTTACAATAGATTAAAGTAATTCGAAAACCTTAAAACAGATACTCAAAAGTTTGAGGTTTATTATAAATTATTGAGCTTTAGCAAGCTTGGCTTGGCACGTGAAGATTTTTCCAAGTGTCAATGTTAGAATGAACATTGACAAATTGAAGAAAACAAATGAATAAAAAGAAGAAACTAAAAAAAAGAAAAACTAAAAAAGAAAAAAACTAAGAAAAGAAAAAACTAAAAGGGAAAATAACTAAAAAAGAAACTATATCTATATATATAAAGAAAACCGAAACTAAAATTGTAAAAACTGGGAATTGCATAAATATTTCAAAATATTTTGACAATAGATTAAAGTAATTAAAAAACCTTAAAACAGATACTTAAAATTTTGAGGTTTATTATGAATTGTTGAGCTTTAGCATGCTTGGCACGTGAAGATTTTTCCAACTGTCATTGTTAGAATGAAGATTGACAAATTGAAAAACATTGAAAAAGATAGAATGTCACCAACTGAAAAAATAAAACTGAAAAAAGAAAAAAGGTAAAAAACTAAAAAAAAGACTAGAAAGAAAAAAACTAAAAAAAGAAAAAACTAAAAAATAGAAAAAATTAAAAAAGGAAAAACCCTAAAAAGAAAAAACCTAAAAAAATAAAAAAATAAAAAAAGGTAAAAAACTAAAAAGAAAAAAAAACTATAAAAAAGCTAAAACCTAAAAAAGAAAAAACTAAAAAAAACTGGGAATTGCACAAATATTTCAATGTATTTTGACAATAGATTAAAGTAATTCGATAACCTTAAAACAGATACCCAAAAGTTTGAGGTTTGTTATAAATTGTTGAGCTTTAGCATGCTTGGCACGTAAAGATTTTTCCAAGTGTCAATGTTAGAATGAACATTGACAAATTGAAGAAAACAAATGAATAAAAAGAAGAAACTAAAAAAAAAGAAAAACTAAAAAAGAAAAAAACTAAGAAAAGAAAAAACTAAAAGGGAAAATAACTAAAAAAGAAACTATATCTATATATATAAAAATAAGTTTTCTGTCCGTTACGCCAGATTATATCTTCTATATATATAAAAGAAAACAAACTAGAATATAAAAACTGGAAATTGCATAAATATTTCGAAATATTTTGACAATAGATTAAAGTAATTCGAAAAAAGAAAAATGGTAAAAAACTAAAAAAAACTAAAAAGAAAAAACTAAAAAAAATTAAAAATTAAAAAAGAAAAAACCTTAAAAGAAAAAACGTAAAAAAATACAAAAAATAAAAAACTAAAAAAGCTAAAAAACTAAAAAAAGAAAAACTAAAAAAAAACTGGGAATTGCACAAACATTTCAATATATTTTGACAATAGATTAAAGTAATTCGAAAACCTTAAAACAGATACCCCAAATTTGAGGTTTAATATAAATTGTTGGAGCTTTAGCATGCTTGGCACGTAAAGCTTTTTCCAAGTGTCAATGTTAGAATGAACATTGACAAATTGAAGAAAACAAATCAATAAAAAGAAGAAACTAAAAAAAAGAAAAAACTAAAAAAGAAAAAAAACTAAAGAAGAAACTGTATCTCTATACATAAAAATCTATATATATAAAAATAAGTTGTCTGTCTTTTATGTCTGTTACACTATGTCTGTTACGCCAGATTATATCTTATCTATGTATAAAAATAAGTTGTATGTATTTTTGTATTGAGGGTTCGCATATGATGTCTGAAAAATAAAGAAGAAAAAGAAAACTGAAAAAAGAAAAATGGTAAAAAACTAAAAAAAACTAAAAAAACTTAGAAGAAAAAACTAAAAAATAAAAAAATTAAAAAAAGAAAAAAGTTAAAAAGAAAAAATGTAAAAAAAATAAAAAAATAAAAAGGTAAAAAACTAAAAAGAAAAAAACTAAAAAAAGCTAAACAACTAAAAAAAAGAAAAAAACTAAAAAAACTGGGAATTGCACAAATATTTCAATATATTTTGACAAAAGATTAAGGTAATTCGAAAACCTTAAAACAGATATCCAAAATTTTGAGGTTTATTATAAATTATTGGAGCTTTAGGTTGCTTGGCACGTAAAGATTTTTCCAACTGTCGATGTTAGAATGAACATTGACAAATTGAAGAAAACAAATCAATAAAAAGAAGAAGCTTAAAAAAGAAAAACTAAAAAAGAAAAAAACTAAGAAAAGAAAAAACTAAAAAAGAAAAAAAATTGAAATGAAACTGTATCTATACATCTATATAAATGACGACCGGGACACTCAAAGAGAAATTACAGACTGGGATACCGGGACACAAATGACGACCGGGACACAGGGAATATAAATGACGACCTGGACACAGGGACACAACTACAACGGGGACGCCGGGGGCACAGGGGGATATATAAATGACGACGGGGACACAGGGAATGTTCGATTAGCAATCACCATCAACAAAGCTCAAGGGCAATCGTTAGAAAAACACGGTATAGATATGAATACGGATTGTTTTCCCATGGACAATTATTATGTTGCTGGTTCAAGAGTTGGTAAACCTGACAATCTATTTATATGGACAGACAATAGAACAGCAAAGAATGTTGTATATTCGCAAGTTTTACGTAGTTAAATATATATATATCTATATACATAAAAATAAGTTGTCTGTGTGTCGAGTGACGTCATGTTTGTGTGACGACTGACGTCATGTTTGTCGACTGACGAAATTACAGACCGGGACGTCGGGATGCTAATGACGACCGGGACATAGGGAATATAAATGACGACCGGGACACTCAAAGAGAAAGCGACCGGGACACAAGGAATGTTCGATTAGCAATCACCATCAACAAAGCACCGGGACACAAATGACGACCGGGACACAGGGGATATAAATTACGACCAGGACACTCAAAGAGAAATTACAGACCGGAACACAAATGACGACTGGGACAAAAATGACGACCGGGACACCAGGACACAGGGAATATAAATGACGACCGGGATACTCAAAGAGAAATTACAGACTGAGGCACCGGGACACAGGGAAACAACAACAACGGGGACGCCGGGGGGTACAGGGGGATATATAAATGGCGACGGGGACACAGGGAATGTTCGATTAGCAATCACCATCAACAAAGCTCAAGGGCAATTATTAGAATAATGAGGTATAGATCTGAATACAGATTGTTTTTCCCATGGACAATTATATGTTGCATCTTCAAGAGTTGGTAAACCTGACAATCTATTTATATGCACAGACAATGGGACAGCCAAGAATGTTGTATATTCGCAAGTTTTACGTTGTTAGAAATTTATATATATATATCTATCTATATTCACAGGTGGGACACAGGGACACAACTAAAATGGTGCGTAACTAATATGGCGCGTAACGAATTACGTAGCACGGGGGGCTTGGGGGGGCGCGAAGGGCCCCCATCAACTAGGTGTTGGTGGCTGCACTAGTTACAACAGTAGCTACAACAGCTAGTACTGAATATTCTTTTTGAAATTGGAAGCCTTATATACGTATAATGACGTCATATACAAAGCCTTATATACTTATAATGACGTCAACTTATAATGACATCATATACAAACATACAAAATACATACATGACGTCATAATGTCCTTATAATGACGTCAGCTGACAAACATGACGTCAGTCGACAAACAACTTATATATATATATATATATATATATATATATATATATATATATATATATATATATATATATATATATATATATGGGATATATATATATATATATATATATATATATATATATATATATATATATATATATATATATATATATATATATATATATATATATATATATATATATATATATATATATATATATATATAAGGAACGGGCTCGGGAACAGCTCGAGGTGACCGTAATCTGGATGGGGAGTGAAGTCTTGGGAAAATACTTGCCGTTCGAGGGTTTGTTATTGCATTTTTTTCCAAAACGGAGGCACAACGAAACCCCTATGTGCTCAAGGGTTTCCAAACTAGCTTTTCTTAGGAGCAAAGAGTATGACACCTTGCCTTCTTTGAAAGTTATTCGCAAGGCTCTTTTTTTGGAATGATTGATTTTTTTTCTGCGTCTTCGCAAGAAATACCAGGGTGCCAAACTGGACAATGTTCGAGATCCGGGCAGACAAAAGATATGTAAATTCTTAAGGAATGGGAAGGGGAAAGCTAAATTTATTTAAGAGCTTAATGAGGGCGATAGACATATAAGCTCTATGGATGATGTCTTTAACGTGAATATCTCGCTTTAAATTCAAAGAAATTGTGACGCCAAGCAATTTAAAGGAGGATACAGAAATTTCAGGAGGGATAGGATTAGGAAAATAGGGCGAGGATTAGAGGAAACAAATCGGTATTATCATGGGCTTGGAAGGGTTTACTGTCATGTCTAAGTCCGAGGCCTTATATCCAATTTCATCGAGGATCAAGGTCGCTTATTACATTTCTGAAACAAGTTTCAACAAACGTTAGGTCATCAACAAACTTCTGTCGGTCAGAAGTTGCTTTGCGAGGCTGTCAATCATGACTGAAAAAAGGAGGGTACCTAAGAGAGTACCTTAGGGTATGCTATTGTGGACTGGGAGAGGATTTAAATAATGATTCTGGTATTTGATAACCTGTAATATATTTTTGAAGAAGGGGGCTACCAATTTCACCAGTAAGGGACCAATATTGAATTTGCTGAAAAATTTCTAAACTAAAATATCGTGGTTAACAAAGTCAAATGCTGTCTGAAGGTCAACGGAAATTAAATTCAGCCAGGAATTAGGCATTTTGAGGATTTTCCCGATGTAGTCGATAAGGGAAACGAGGTAGCGGGAAGTAGAAGTGGATATTAGGCTCTCGAATTGCCTGAGGTCAGTAAGAGGCAGGACTTACTTTTTCAGCCAATCTGCAAGGAGTTCTTTACAAATTTTCGAGAAATGCTTAAAATTTGAAGAGGAGGATAAAAGAATCTAAAGATGATAACTCCCACCTAATTGGACAAAGCTGAAGGAGGGCTGTAAAAATTATACATATTAGTTAAAGTAACAACAAGAGAGGTGTTTCCCCTAGTTGTATGTATTTTAACGATTTGTTTTACTTTAAATGAGGAGCAAAAAGAGTCCATTTTAAATTCGATGGCATCGCTAACTAAAAAAGGCCAGAATTAGGATACTTAATAAATAATAGATAACCACTTGTCTGCAATTGCTGGATGAATTTGCATTTTGAATGGATATTTTGATTTGGGGAGTAACATAAAAGAGGTATTGCAATGATATTAAATGGACAAAGGAGTACTTTCGGTCTAAAATATAGCCAGAGGATTTGATCAATCTCAGATAAACTAGCGACTCGAATAAATTTAGGGTAGAAGTAAAGTAAAGAACTGTTTCCACTTAGTAAAGAACAACACACCGCCACCTTTTTTCCGAGTGGGTGGTCTAAAGGACAGAGTTTAATAAACTCTGAATAAATGTCAGGCGCAAGAACCTCGACTCGTGGGACTGTACTTGAGCAATAGCTATAATGTCTATTTGATTTTGGAAGCCCTCGAGTTCGGTATGCTTTTCAAAATCAAGCCTTTCCGCATTAGTAACTAAAAGTTTAAGGAAAACAAACCGATTGGGGAATCGCGACAGGGAGATTTGATGAGTTTGAGAAATTCCTGAGTGGGGTTTTAATTTAATATTATGGGACTTTGGAGAAGCAGGGTAAGAGAAGGATTTACCTTGTTGATTTGGAAGTGAGGGGGGACGGGAAAGTATATTAACGAAGCATGATAAGAAAGGTGCAACTTGTTTCCAGTTGACGGGAAGTGAGAACAATTAGGACTTATTACAAGACAATTATTAAATGGGAAAATTCTCGGACCCGAGTTACATTGAGAAACTCTCAAACGAGACTTACATTGGTAGGGTAAACACGAAGAATAAAGCGCAAGGGATGGGGGCAAGTTTCCTGGTGATATGGAAAGAAGTAAAATTGGGAGTGTTCGGCCCTAAAAAAGATTCGGTTTTGAACCTGCCCACTGCCACTGGTGATACATGAGCAAAACAAGACGATTTGTCAATACAAGCTAAAACAGGACAAAGGTCAACATGATCAAAACTGCACTTATCAGACATAGAAATACCTAAAATGAAATTACGACAATCATGTAAAAACTTGCATTACTTACGAAACTTACAGAGACCATGATTAAAATAGTTACATATGACATTTTGTCTGCTTTTTCTTCCATTTCCTTTCATTTCATTTATCCCAAGTTTCTCAAAAATAATTACTAAATTAATATGTCATCATCCGGCATTGCTAATACCCTGGTTTGAAACTAGTTCGACTGCACTTGACCTCTCAAATGAATTTGAAAAGGCCAGATTACTATTTTCTCACTTTTTTCCATTCTCTTGATTTACTCTTTTATTTTGGGGGTTTTTCTTGCTTAGTTGAAAGGAAGAGGAAAAAATATTGAAGATATCCAGTTGGGGAGGAAAATCATTGTTTGGTATCGCAAATATGGGGTCAGAAATGATGGTTGAAATGTGCCTTAATGTCTCTTTTAGTCTGTCTTTTAATTTCAGCCACAACGCAGACTCTGGTTGAAGAATTTCAAAATTATTAGAGCAGATTTTTGTCTGGCAAGTAAAATCCTTAACACATGGATTTGGATGCCTTATATTATCGCTGGCAAAATGTAAGTAGAGTTCGGTCTGAGTGCTATTTGAGGTGTCAAGAGTAGAGGATGGGTCGACGGTAAATACGGCAGTCCCCTCAGTCCGACAAGCAACTTCAAGAAAGGGGGACGTCGCTTCATGCCGGAGGTAAGGAGAATCTGGAAACGAAACTAAAACTTATCAAAAATATGAGTCTTTGATACAGAGTGATGTTGGGTCAGCAGATTCGATAAGATGGCTGTATAGGGACGAATTTTCGGTTACCAATTTAAAAAACACCCTCCTATATTACTCAAAGCTACGCTCATTCTACTGAAATAATGAAAGGAAGGCCCATAATGGGATGAAGGGGGAATGAGAAATCAATTTTGTAAATTTTTATGTCTGCTCAAAAGCTTTAGATCTAGTAGTAAGTGGTTAAATTCGACATGAATCAATTGTGTAAATTCTGTTTGGTTATGTTCCTTTTTTTCAGGTCCTAAGAGCCATGATAGAGATTATTAATGAATATGTTTGCTGCTCAGACAGTGAAATTCCGAAGTAATCAGAATTGTGGCTTAACATTTATTTGAATAAATTTCTGTTCCTTCTATAGCTTTGTATTTTGCATTTCACCCACCGAAGATTTGGCTGTTGCTCATATTTTTTTCAGATGGAGGTTAGGTGGTCAGAACTTAAAAAAGCGGATGAAAGGTAGAAAATTTACCAGTCATATGAAATGAATATGAAATTTCAGGAAAGTCGTGAAAATATCTCAATTTTGATGAAAAATTTTGTTTGTGCGTACCTGTACTATATTATAATATAAGCAAAAATTTCTAACAAGTTAAATCCGTTTTCCTAGAAAAATAATTGTTATATTCTCATGAAAAATTTAACATTAGCAACTAACACGACAAAGTTCTTGAGATTGAAAAAGTAAAGGTAATTTAGAAAAATGTCGATATCTTGGGGTCTTTTTACTCTTGTTTTGTTCTCGTCATCGATTACACGCTCCGTGATTGTATGGGGTTTCGCATCTAAATCGGAAAAACCAAAATGTTTGCTCCGGAGTTTGCTAACGATATTTCCTGGAAAGAGAAGAACAAGGCAAAACCTTAGGATCTGGTCAATACTATTTGTGAAAATGCTAGCCGCCATGATCTCAAGGTGAGCACGGAGGAGGCAAAGAGCATGGTGACTATTGATTCTCCCTTGGATAGCGTAGTTGGAAGAGCGTTATTCAACCGATGAGTAGATCATAAACTACAGGCACCTTGCTAGCACGGTGGAAAATTCTGGGTCAAGCGAATGGAAACTGTAGCTGAGGGTGGGGCACGACATTGGAATCTTTAATCGATTAAAGCTAGTAGGGTGCTTGAAAAGTTGAAGTTGAAATCAAGGCTATTTGATAGTATTATTCTTTTTACACTTCTCCACAGTAGCGAGTGCTGGAAATAGAATCAGGAACAAGAGAACAGAACCCGTCTGGTTCTTGTCTTCTAAAACAGGTGTCCTCAAAGGATCCTGAATATCGACCGGAGAGATCACTTCAAAAGCCAGATAGTTCACTTTATCTCAGGCAAGTCCATGGTCGTAGACGTCGTTAGGAAACAAAGGTGGTGATTTCTTGGACACGTGATCCATATGAAGGATGACAGGATTCCGAGATAGATTTTGGAATGACAACTTCTGAGAATCCACAGGACAGGTTTACGTAAGATCACCATGCATTGCACCTATTGATGGGACCAGTCCAACATTTACGCGACGGTGCAACATCAATGGGATGATATTTTAGTAGTAGTGCATATGCAGGATTGCTGGTGGCTAATTGTAGATAACCTGGGTTCCTCTAGTGGCACAGGAGGATCTAAGGTTAGATCTAAGTGTGCCTAGTGAAAGAATTGCAAATTTGCCAAGAGAGAGAGAGACAGAGAGAGAGAATACAAATTTTGGTGACAAAGAAGGTGTTTCAAATCTGAAGAGAGATAATGCCTTGTATCCAAGAGAGAGAGAGACTTCCTTTTGTGGTTAGTTTGAATTTGCGACAGTTTATTTTTGAAGGAAGATGTTCTTTATGGTTACAAGTACCGATGGAATAATAGTCTATGGAAGTTCATGGACCAGGCTGGAACTTTGCTGTCTGATGCAGAGTTCAATGATTCCAGAATTTTCACAAAATTGCCTTAGTTGTTTCATTTCTGGATGTATTTTTGTTTTTTAAAATAGTCTATATTATATAAAGGGTTGGTCTAGTTAAGTTTTATCCGGGTTGCAGCGGTAGCTTGCATCTGGGCTGCAACGATAGCGTGCAACCTAGTAAGAGACGATCACGTCCTACAGTAAAAAGCAAAATAGCCCGTGATTCCTAAGACTAGAGTCAGATCAAAAAAGACGTACACTATTGAACCTCTATGTCCAACACCCCTATATAGGAAACTAACTGTCCCTTAGCTTGAATAGCAAGGAAAATATATTGGTTTGGAAATCAAGAAAAATGACTGCAACCACGATATTCTGTTTCCAAGGCATATTTCTTCCTTTTTTTTCTTATCCAAGGATAGCTTGGCACTGGAATATTGTAGAGAGCTGTTTGGTGACTCATTATAAAGGAAATGGCCACATCTAGTGAATGTTGTGTAATTATTTTTCTTTTAATATAATCAATTTCTTACGAAAAACTTCATTTTTTATCAGGAATCATCGAATCATCACCCACGTGACAAGCGGGTAAGCCTACCATTGTACCATCGGGGACTTAATGAAAAATAAGCAACATATAATAATAGTAAAGAGCGAATTCAAGCCCATTTGAACCCTGTGGTTTCTTTAAATTTTGAATTTAAAAGACATTGCTTTAAATTCAATATATTAAAAGCTCTCCCCAATAAGGAGTCAAAAAACCGGTCTCTGGCTTGACAAGTGGTTATGCTTACTGTTGTACCAGCAGAGACTTATAAAAAGTTACACATAAGGCATGATAATACATTTGGTAATGCAATAAAAACAAGAGCTAAGAGCTGACATGGCACTTGTGACGAGATCGGAAGAGCCAAGAGCTCATATGGCATGAGCTCTAGCAAAATTCTAAGAATCAATAGATTGATTTAAAAGGAAAATCAGAGGCTTAATAACGGTCAGGATTTAAAGTAAGTGCTCTTAGACACGAGGTCCTTCTAAATATCAAAATTCATTAAGATCTGATCACTCAGATCATCAAAAATGATCACTCCTCATTTTTTTCATTTTTCTCATTAATCAAGTCAATTTGTGCATATCCCTGACACACTTACCAATTTTTATCATCCTAGAACGTCCAGAAGCACCGAACTCGCCAAAAGACTGGACACTCCCCCCCAACTCCACCAAAGAGAGCGGATCCAGTCTGGTTACGACAATCACGTATCTAAGACTTGTGCTTAATCTTCCCACTAAGTTTCATCCCTATCTCTTCACTCTAAGCGTTTTCCAAGATTTCCTGTCAAATTGAAAATGGAGTATCTGTGACATAATCTTTATATAATCTTGTATTATATAAATCTTTCTGTATATCAAGTTTCATTAAGTTCCGATCACCCATTCTTAAGACAAAGATACCTCAATTTTCACGTTTTCCGAGATTTCCAGTCTCCCCCTCCAACTTCTTCCAATGTCACCGGATCTGGTCAGGATCTTAAATAAGAGCTCTGAAGCACAAGACCTTCTAGATATCAAATTTCATTAAGATCTGATCAACGGTTCGTAAGTTAAAAATACCTCATTTTTTCTAATTTTTCTGAGTTAACCCCCCCCCCCCCTCAACTCCCCCAAAGAGAGCCAATCCGATGTGGTTATTGCAATCACTTATCTAGGTCTCGTGCTTATACTTCCCACCAAGTATCATCACGATCTCTCTACTCTTAGCGTTTTCAAAGATATCCGGTTTCTTCCCCAAATTTCCCCCAATGTCACCAGACCCGGCCAGGATTTAAAATAAGAGCTCTGAGACAAGAGGTTCTTCCAAAAATGAAATTTCAGTAGGATCCAATCACCCTTTCGTAAGTTAGAAATACCTAATTTTTTCTAATTTTTCCAAATTAATACCCCCACCCCAACTCCCCCATAGAGAGAGTATTCAGTCCGGTTATATCAGTCACGTATCTAGGACGTGTTTTTATTCTACTTACCAAGTTTCATCCCGATCTCTCAACTCTAAGCGCTTTCCAAGATTTCCCGTTTCCCTCTCCAACTCCCCCCAATATCACCGAATATGGTCTGAATTTAAAATAAGAGCTCTGAGATATTAGGTCCTTCTAAATAAGAAGTTTCATTAAGATCCTATCACACATTCGTAAGTTAAATATACCTTATTTTTTTCAATTTTTTCTCCCTCCAGCCCTCCCCTCCAGATGGTCGAATCGGGGAAACGACTGTTGTCAAGTCAATTTGTGCAGGTCCCCGACACGCCTACCAATTTTCATCGCCCTAGCGCGTCCAGAAGCCCCGAACTCACCAAAGCTCTGGACCCCCCTCCAACTCCTCCAAAGAGAGCGGATCCGTTCGGATTATGTCAATCACGTATCTAGAACTTGTGCTTATTCTTCCCTTCAAGTTTCATCCCGACATCTCCACTCTAATCGCTTTCAAAGAATACCGGTTTCCAAGATTTCTGTTTCCCCCCTATAACCCCGTACGTCCCCAGATCTGATTCGAATTAAAAATGGAGCATCCAACACATAAGATCTTTCTGTATATCAAGTTTCATTAAGTTCCGATCACCTATTCTTAAGATAAAGATACCTCAATTTTCACGTTTTCTAAGATTTCCGGTTACCCTCTCCAACTCCCCCCAATGTCACCGGATCTGGTCAGGATTTTAAATAAGAGCTCTGAAGCACAAGAACCTTCTAGATATGAAATTTCACTAAGATCTGATCACACGTTCGCAATTTAAGATACCTCATTTTTTCCTTAAATTATATCCATAAGAAATATATAAGGTATATCCCTTAAAATGTATAAAATTTATCCATAGAAATCGAATTAAACGATGGCATAGGTTGTCTTAATTAATTTAAATTCTCTTTCTGTACAAAACTGATTTGTGAATTAAGCCTTTATTTTCTAAAATTAGGCCTCAAACACAAAACGTGAACAAAACAGAAAAATAGTACAAACCCTTAAATTAGATGGTTTACAATACAAGAACAAATTATAAAAACAAAAAGGTATCAATCTAAGCATTAGTCTGAACAGTTCTAAGCAGTTGGCAAAATCTAAATGGCTCTTTTTAACCTTTTTTTTTCAGAAAGTCACTAAGACTTGTATTATGATACTTTCTTAAATTAAAAAACCCTATTGATATCATTTCATTTGTGTGCCCTCCTGTTCTTCCAACTCCTTCTCTTTTCTACTGTTCTTCCAACTCCTTCTCTTTTCTACTGTTCTCCCAATCTCTTATATATATATATATATATATGTATATATATATATATATATATATATATATCTCCCTCTCTCTCTCTCTCTCTCTCTCTCTCTCTCTCTCTCTCTCTCTCTCTCTCCCTCTCTCTCTCTCTCTCTCTCTCTCACACTTTCTTTCTTTATCTCTCGTATAGCTGACGACTATACGACAGGCTTGAAAACATGATAACCTGCTTTAGTAGTAAGCAACCGCTGTAGCCAGGACAATCGTGCACTGAATTTAGTTTCTGAAAAAAAAGCTAAAAGTAATATTTTTCTTGGGCAAGGAGCTGTCCTTACAAGCTGGGGGACTGATTTTTCAGCGTATCTGCATTTTTACATCAATGGACCAATAACAAGAGGTAATTAAATGCACTGACAAATTTCAAAAGTGCTGGCAAATTCAATAGTACACCTGAAGATGCAAAGGCAAGGGGATTTTATAAAGAAACAAAACGATCACAAATGGGGTTTTTAAAGACCAAACGAAAATACTAAAGAAAACACAGAAAGCAGATATATCGAGAGAACGACTTCCTCTCTCCTTCAGCGCTAACAAGATAATCTAAACAAGGAAACTGCCGAAGAAAAAACCGAAAAATCATATAAATACCAATAATTAGGTCTAGCTTTGAACAGATATTCAGGTGATTTAAGAATATACTAGATCTACGTTAAATGGGCAACGTGAGGTGTTTTAGCAACGTTTGTTCGGCCTCGCCGAGCAAAATGTTGCGAGAGCAACACTTTGGTTGTTTCTCCTCGCTTCGATTAAACCCTGATGTTGTTAATCTGTAAGGATCTTAAAATAAACAAGTCCCCCGCATGTCTTACAACTGGAACCAAATTGGTTTTACCATCAAATACACCGGAAACAAATAATAGGTACACCAACTAGCACAAGTTGCGAACTCCTCATTGCCAAAGATGATTATGAGCCGACTGTTGTTTAAAACTCCCCTATATATCTTACAATTGGTATCTGCCTATTTTGGTTTCAGTGTATACCTTACTACTGAAGTTGTCAACCCCTTTAAACTATCAAACTTGTACATCTCATGAAGGAATTTTCTACAAAAAAATGGATGACATATACTTTGATCAGCTCATCAAGAGCTTTTGACTGCCGTCGAAAAAAAAAATCTATCTGTCTCAGTTCAAAAGTTGACTTTTTTGCCGTAGGCCAAGTTTCTAACGTCATCACTTAGAAAGGAACAAAGGATAGACTGTAATTTCTTAAGCAATGAGAGAAATTTTAAAGTTTAAGAGCCACAACTGATACCATTTCTCTACTGCAATCTCAGGTGCGAAAACCTGAATGATAAACTCAGCTGAAATCACGAACAGAAATGAGTAGAAACAGTAGATGGCAGCACTTTCGGACCCGTTGGAAAATACCCCTTTTTTCTGTAAATTTTTCTATCTATCACTCAAAGGAAGATATATTGGCTGTGGGGCCGGGTAACTGCTGTATATATTAAATACTTATAGATTTTAGTCCATCTTCAATTTGAAACTGGTGCTTGCCTGCTAGAACAGAGCTTTCCACTCGAAAGCAGAAACATTAATGAAACGAAAGCTTGACTGCATAACTTCAGATAGTTCTTTCTGACATAGGCTATAAAACTCCACTTCACTTCACAAACTATTGGCTCTGGCTCAAGGACAAGCATAAACCATCCTTTTTGGCCCCAGGCAAGAGTTCTACGAAGCTTTCCAAAATGCCAAGTCATATTCATCAATCCGGCTAAAGGTCCAGACTTTCCGTAAAAACCGCAGCGATTAGACCCTTACCACTTTCTAAGAATAAGCTGAAATCGGGTGCTAGGAACAAAATATAACACAAAAGAGTTGATCTCAAAACAGAATTACGTAACCCAATTTCCTTGCAGCAGGCGGAATCGAACCTTATACCTAATTGACTATAGGCGTCGCCTTTTCCACTTCACTGCTACAAGGTATTAAATATGAACATTTAACGAATTGATAATATGAATGAGTAGCTCGTCTGTGACGGAAAATGACATCATAGCCCAGAGAAGTAACTATTATTGAAGCCATGATTATTTTCATCATATAGTTACTATAAATGTAGTCATGATTATAAATGTCAAAATGTAGTAATCTGTACACCTACTTAAGAACTACTTAAGCAACCCACGGAATATAACGAAAATTAACTCTCAGTTTTGATTCTAACTAATGAAAGGGACCCTTTACGGGCTTAAACAACAAGATGGGATTCTTATTCTCTGAACTAAAAATAGGATTTAATATGACATTTTTTATATTTGCCCTCGATTCTCCCTTGGCAAACCTGCTTTCAGTAGTAAGCTACCGCTGCAGACACGGTAGTTCGTGCACACCATTTTTTTTTGAAAAAAAGTTAAAAGTAATGTTTTTGTTGGGCAAGGAGGTGTCCTTACAAGAGGGGGGGGGTATTTTCTCAGCGTATCTATGTTCCCCATCAATGAGCTAATGGCCAGGGGTAATTAAAAGCACTGAAAAATTCACTAGTACAGGTGAAGACGCAAAGGCAAGGGGATTTAGGTCCAAGTATGCACTTAGATACTCTTGTATAATGATTCATAAACTAAGTTACTTCCCAATATTCTTAATATTAGTTTGTTTTCTTGTTCACTTATCAATAAACGATAGCTCAATTTGTTCGTTGACTAACTAAGATTTCGAAAAGCCAATAATAAAGCAAGTGAAAAACGTTTTCATTGACAACAACAATTCTATTGAAATCAATATATTCAATATTCAACAATGGATATATGAATACAACCCATGTGCCACCATTTGTCTTTAAAATAATTTCAACTGAGCTGTATCGTTTTTAAAGCAAGTCAATATATATTGACATATATATTTAAAGTTTAAGAGCCACAACTGATACCATTTCTCTACTGCAATCTCAGGTGCGAAAACCTGAATGATAAACTCAGCTGAAATCACGAACAGAAATGAGTAGAAACAGTAGATGGCAGCACTTTCGGACCCGTGGGAAAATACCCCTTTTTTCTGTAAATTTTTCTATCTATCACTCAAAGGAAGATATATTGGCTGTGGGGCCGGGTAACTGCTGTATATATTAAATACTTATAGATTTTAGTCCATCTTCAATTTGAAACTGGTGCTTGCCTGCTAGAACAGAGCTTTCCACTCGAAAGCAGAAACATTAATGAAACGAAAGCTTGACTGCATAACTTCAGATAGTTCTTTCTGACATAGGCTATAAAACTCCACTTCACTTCACAAACTATTGGCTCTGGCTCAAGGACAAGCATAAACCATCCTTTTTGGCCCCAGGCAAGAGTTCTACGAAGCTTTCCAAAATGCCAAGTCATATTCATCAATCCGGCTAAAGGTCCAGACTTTCCGTAAAAACCGCAGCGATTAGACCCTTACCACTTTCTAAGAATAAGCTGAAATCGGGTGCTAGGAACAAAATATAACACAAAAGAGTTGATCTCAAAACAGAATTACGTAACCCAATTTCCTTGCAGCAGGCGGAATCGAACCTTATACCTAATTGACTATAGGCGTCGCCTTTTCCACTTCACTGCTACAAGGTATTAAATATGAACATTTAACGAATTGATAATATGAATGAGTAGCTCGTCTGTGACGGAAAATGACATCATAGCCCAGAGAAGTAACTATTATTGAAGCCATGATTATTTTCATCATATAGTTACTATAAATGTAGTCATGATTATAAATGTCAAAATGTAGTAATCTGTACACCTACTTAAGAACTACTTAAGCAACCCACGGAATATAACGAAAATTAACTCTCAGTTTTGATTCTAACTAATGAAAGGGACCCTTTACGGGCTTAAACAACAAGATGGGATTCTTATTCTCTGAACTAAAAATAGGATTTAATATGACATTTTTTATATTTGCCCTCGATTCTCCCTTGGCAAACCTGCTTTCAGTAGTAAGCTACCGCTGCAGACACGGTAGTTCGTGCACACCATTTTTTTGTGAAAAAAAGTTAAAAGTAATGTTTTTGTTGGGCAAGGAGGTGTCCTTACAAGAGGGGGGGGGGGTATTTTCTCAGCGTATCTATGTTCCCCATCAATGAGCTAATGGCCAGGGGTAATTAAAAGCACTGAAAAATTCACTAGTACAGGTGAAGACGCAAAGGCAAGGGGATTTAGGTCCAAGTATGCACTTAGATACTCTTGTATAATGATTCATAAACTAAGTTACTTCCCAATATTCTTAATATTAGTTTGTTTTCTTGTTCACTTATCAATAAACGATAGCTCAATTTGTTCGTTGACTAACTAAGATTTCGAAAAGCCAATAATAAAGCAAGTGAAAAACGTTTTCATTGACAACAACAATTCTATTGAAATCAATATATTCAATATTCAACAATGGATATATGAATACAACCCATGTGCCACCATTTGTCTTTAAAATAATTTCAACTGAGCTGTATCGTTTTTAAAGCAAGTCAATATATATTGACATATATATTTAAAGTTTAAGAGCCACAACTGATACCATTTCTCTACTGCAATCTCAGGTGCGAAAACCTGAATGATAAACTCAGCTGAAATCACGAACAGAAATGAGTAGAAACAGTAGATGGCAGCACTTTCGGACCCGTGGGAAAATACCCCTTTTTTCTGTAAATTTTTCTATCTATCACTCAAAGGAAGATATATTGGCTGTGGGGCCGGGTAACTGCTGTATATCTATATATATAAAAATAAGTTGTCTGTCTGTGGATGGGTCAGGTGACGTCACCTGAAAAAACTGGATCAGGTGACGTCAAAACTGAAAAAACTAAAAAAAGGCAAAAACTACAAAAAAAACTAAAAACTAATAAAAAAAATAAAAAAGCTAAAAAACTAAAAAAACTAAAAAAAGGCAAAAACTACAAAAAAAACTAAAAACTAATAAAAAAGCTAAAAAACTAAAAAAACTAAAAAAAGGCAAAAACTACAAAAAAAACTAAAAACTAATAAAAAAAATAAAAAAGCTAAAAAACTAAAAAAACTAAAAAAACTAAAAAAAGATAAAAAACTAAAAAAACTAAAAACTAAAAAAAAGGAAAAAACTGAAAAATAAGCTAAAATAAAGGTAAAAACCAATAAAAAACTAAAAAAAAAACTGAAAAAACTAAAAAAAGGCAAAAACTACAAAAAAAACTAAAAACTAATAAAAAAAGTAAAAAAGCTAAAAAACTAAAAAAACTAAAAAAACTAAAAAAAGGTAAAAAACTAAAAAAAATAAAAAATAAAAAAAAACTAAAAAAAAGGAAAAAACTGAAAAATAAGCTAAAATAAAGGTAAAAACCAATAAAAAACTAAAAAGAAAAAAAGGAAAAAACTAAAAAAAATTTTCATCTAAAAAACTAAAAAAAACTAAAAAAGGTAAAAACTAAAAGAACTAAAAAAGAAAAAAATAAATGACGACACTCAAAGAGAAAGCGACCAGGACAAAAGGAATGTTCGATTAGCAATCAACAAAGCACCGGGCACAGGGAGTATAAATGACGACCAGGACATAAGTAAAAAAAAAAACTAACAAAACTAAAAAGAAGGTAAAAACTACAAAAAAACTAAAAAGAAAAAAACTAAAAAAAGGCAAAAACTACAAAAAAAAACTAAAAACTAATAAAAAAGCTAAAAAACTAAAAAAACTAAAAAAGGCAAAAACTACAAAAAAAACTAAAAACTAATAAAAAAAATAAAAAAGCTAAAAAACTAAAAAAACTAAAAAAACTAAAAAAAGATAAAAAACTAAAAAAACTAAAAACTAAAAAAAACTAAAAAAAAGGAAAAAACTGAAAAATAAGCTAAAATAAAGGTAAAAACCAATAAAAAACTAAAAAAAAAAACTGAAAAAACTAAAAAAAGGCAAAAACTACAAAAAAAAACTAAAAACTAATAAAAAAAGTAAAAAAGCTAAAAAACTAAAAAAAATAAAAAAACTAAAAAAAGGTAAAAAACTAAAAAAAAATAAAAAATAAAAAAAAACTAAAAAAAAGGAAAAAACTGAAAAATAAGCTAAAATAAAGGTAAAAACCAATAAAAAACTAAAAAGAAAAAAAGGAAAAAACTAAAAAAAATTTTCATCTAAAAAACTAAAAAAAACTAAAAAAGGTAAAAACTAAAAGAACTAAAAAAGAAAAAAATAAATGACGACACTCAAAGAGAAAGCGACCAGGACAAAAGGAATGTTCGATTAGCAATCAACAAAGCAGGGAGTATAAATGACGACCAGGACATAAGTAAAAAAAAAAACTAACAAAACTAAAAAGAAGGTAAAAACTACAAAAAAACTAAAAAGAAAAAAAACTAAAAACTAATAAAAAACTAAAAAATCTAAAAATCTAAATAAACTAAAAAAGAAAAAAAAAAGGAAAAAAATAAAGGAGAAAAACAAAACTAAAAAACGAATGTATATACAGACCGGGACACCGGGATACAAATGACGACCGGGACACAGGGAATATAAATGACGACCGGGACACAGGGACACAACTACAACGGGGACACCGGGGGAAACAGGGGGATATAAATGACGACCGGGACACCGGGACAGGGAATGGTCGATTAGCAATCACCATCAACAAAGCTCAAGGGCAATCATTAGAATCATGAGGTATAGATCTGAATACAGATTGTTTTCCCATGGACCATTATATGTTGCATGTTCAAGAGTCGGTAAACCTGACAATCTATTTATATGCAAAGACAATGGGACAGCAAAGAATGTTGTATATTCGCAAGTTTTACGTAGTTAAAACCATATATATATATATATATATATATATATATATATATATATATATATATATATATATATATATATATATATATATATATATATCTATCTATATTCACAGGTGGGACATAGGGACACAACTACAATGGCGCGTAACTATTATGGCGCGTAACGACTTACGCGTGCGGGGGGGCTTGGGGGGGGCGCGAAGCGCTCCCACCAACTAGGTGTTGGGGTGGCGCGAAGCGCCACCCCAACAGCTAGTATATATATAAAAATAAGTTGTCTGTCTGTGGATGGATCAGGTGACGTCACCTGAAAAAACTGGATCAGGTGACGTCAAAACTGAAAAAACTAAAAAAAGGCTAAAACTACAAAAAAAACTAAAAACTAATAAAAAAAATAAAAAAGCTAAAAAACTAAAAAAACTAATAAAAGGCAAAAACTACAAAAAAAACTAAAAACTAATAAAAAAGCTAAAAAACTAAAAAAACTAAAAAAAGGCAAAAACTACAAAAAAAACTAATAAAAAAATAAAAAAGCTAAAAAACTAAAAAAACTAAAAAAACTAAAAAAAGGTAAAAAACTAAAAAAACTAAAAACTAAAAAAAACTAAAAAAAAGGAAAAAACTGAAAAATAAGCTAAAATAAAGGTAAAAACCAATAAAAAACTTAAAAAAACTGAAAAAACTAAAAAAAGGCAAAAACTACAAAAAAAACTAAAAACTAATAAAAAAAAGTAAAAAAGCTAAAAAACTAAAAAAAACTAAAAAAACTAAAAAAAGGTAAAAAACTAAAAAAATAAAAAAAAAACTAAAAGAACTAAAAAAGAAAAAAATAAATGACGACACTCAAAGAGAAAGCGACCAGGACAAAAGGAATGTTCGATTAGCAATCAACAAAGCACCGGGACACAGGGAGTATAAATGACGACCAGGACATAAGTACAACTACAAAAAAAACTAAAAACTAATAAAAAAAATAAAAAAGCTAAAAAACTAAAAAAACTAAAAAAAGGTAAAAACTAAAAAAACTAAAAACTAAAAAAAAGGAAAAAACTGAAAAATAAGCTAAAATAAAGGTAAAAACCAATGAAAAACTAAAAAAAACTGAAAAAACTAAAAAAAAATTTCATCTAAAAAACTAAAAAAAACTAAAAAAGGTAAAAACTTTTAGAACTAAAAAAGAAAAAAATAAATGACGACACTCAAAGAGAAAGCGACCAGGACAAAAGGAATGTTCGATTAGCAATCAACAAAGCACCGGGACACAGGGAGTATAAATGACGACCAGGACATAAGTAAAAAAAAAAACTAACAAAACTAAAAAGAAGGTAAAAACTACAAAAAAACTAAAAAGAAAAAAAAACTAAAAACTAATAAAAAAACTAAAAAATCATAAATTACAGACCGGGACACAAATGACGACCGACACAGAGGGAATATAAATGACGACCAGCAACCTCAAAGAAAAATTACAGACTGGGACACCCGGACACAAATCACGACCGGGAATATAAATGACGACCGGGACGCAGGGACACAACTACAACGGGGACGCCGGGGGCACAGGTGGGATATATAATTGACGACTGAGACACAGGGATTGTTTGAATAGAAATTAGAAATTAGAAAAAAACTAAAAAGAAAAAACACTCAAAGATAAATTACAGACCGGGACACAAATGACGACCGACACAGAGGGAATATAAATGACGACCATCAACCTCAAAGAAAAATTACAGACCGGGACACCGGGACACAAATGACGACCGGGACACTGGGACACAGGGAATATAAATGACGACCGGGACACTCAAAGAGAAAATACAAACTGGGACACCAGGACACAAATGACGACCGGAACACAGGGAATATAAATGCTATTTATATGGATAGACAATGGGACAACGAAGAATGTTGTATATTCGCATGTTGTACGTAGTTAAAAATATATATTTATATCTATCTCTATTCACAGGTGGGACACAGGGACACAGCTACAATGGCGCGTAACTAATATGGCGCGTAACGACTTACGCGCGCGGGGGGGCTTGGGGGGGCGCGAAGCGCCCCACCAACTAGGTGTTGGGGTGGCGCGAAGCGCCACCCCAACAGCTAGTATTAAATACTTATAGATTTTAGTCCATCTTCAATTTGAAACTGGTGCTTGCCTGCTAGAACAGAGCTTTCCACTCGAAAGCAGAAACATTAATGAAACGAAAGCTTGACTGCATAACTTCAGATAGTTCTTTCTGACATAGGCTATAAAACTCCACTTCACTTTAAAAACTATTGGCTCTGGCTCAAGGACAAGCATAAACCATCCTTTTTGGCCCCAGGCAAGAGTTCTACGAAGCTTTCCAAAATGCCAAGTCATATTCATCAATCCGGCTAAAGGTCCAGACTTTCCGTAAAAACTGCAGCGATTAGACCCTTACCACTTTCTAAGAATAAGCTGAAATCGGGTGCTAGGAACAAAATATAACACAAAAGAGTTGATCTCAAAACAGAATTACGTAACCCAATTCCTTGCAGCAGGCGGAATCAAACCTTATACCTAATTGACTATAGGCGTCGCCTTTTCCACTTCACTGCTACAAGGTATTAAATATGAACATTTAACGAATTGATAATATGAATGAGTAGCTCGTCTGTGACGGAAAATGACATCATAGCCCAGAGAAGTAACTATTATTGAAGCCATGATTATGTTCATCATATAGTTACTATTAATGTAGTCATGATTATAAATGTCAAAATGTAGTAATCTGTACACCTACTTAAGAACTACTTAAGCAACCCACGGAATATAACGAAAATTAACTCTCAGTTTTGATTCTAACTAATGAAAGGGACCCTTTACGGGCTTAAACAACAAGATGGGATTCTTATTCTCTGAACTAAAAATAGGATTTAATATGACATTTTTTATATTTGCCCTCGATTCTCCCTTGGCAAACCTGCTTTCAGTAGTAAGCTACCGCTGCAGACACGGTAGTTCGTGCACACCATTTTTTTGTGAAAAAAAGTTAAAAGTAATGTTTTTGTTGGGCAAGGAGGTGTCCTTACAAGAGGGGGGGGGGGTATTTTCTCAGCGTATCTATGTTCCCCATCAATGAGCTAATGGCCAGGGGTAATTAAAAGCACTGAAAAATTCACTAGTACAGGTGAAGACGCAAAGGCAAGGGGATTTAGGTCCAAGTATGCACTTAGATACTCTTGTATAATGATTCATAAACTAAGTTACTTCCCAATATTCTTAATATTAGTTTGTTTTCTTGTTCACTTATCAATAAACGATGGCTCAATTTGTTCGTTGACTAACTAAGATTTCGAAAAGCCAATAATAAAGCAAGTGAAAAACGTTTTCATTGACAACAACAATTCTATTGAAATCAATATATTCAATATTCAACAATGGATATATGAATACAACCCATGTGCCACCATTTGTCTTTAAAATAATTTCAACTGAGCTGTATCGTTTTTAAAGCAAGTCAATATATATTGACATATATATTTAAAGTTTAAGAGCCACAACTGATACCATTTCTCTACTGCAATCTCAGGTGCGAAAACCTGAATGATAAACTCAGCTGAAATCACGAACAGAAATGAGTAGAAACAGTAGATGGCAGCACTTTCGGACCCGTGGGAAAATACCCCTTTTTTCTGTAAATTTTTCTATCTATCACTCAAAGGAAGATATATTGGCTGTGGGGCCGGGTAACTGCTGTATATATTAAATACTTATAGATTTTAGTCCATCTTCAATTTGAAACTGGTGCTTGCCTGCTAGAACAGAGCTTTCCACTCGAAAGCAGAAACATTAATGAAACGAAAGCTTGACTGCATAACTTCAGATAGTTCTTTCTGACATAGGCTATAAAACTCCACTTCACTTCACAAACTATTGGCTCTGGCTCAAGGACAAGCATAAACCATCCTTTTTGGCCCCAGGCAAGAGTTCTACGAAGCTTTCCAAAATGCCAAGTCATATTCATCAATCCGGCTAAAGGTCCAGACTTTCCGTAAAAACCGCAGCGATTAGACCCTTACCCACTTTCTAAGAATAAGCTGAAATCGGGTGCTAGGAACAAAATATAACACAAAAGAGTTGATCTCAAAACAGAATTACGTAACCCAATTTCCTTGCAGCAGGCGGAATCGAACCTTATACCTAATTGACTATAGGCGTCGCCTTTTCCACTTCACTGCTACAAGGTATTAAATATGAACATTTAACGAATTGATAATATGAATGAGTAGCTCGTCTGTGACGGAAAATGACATCATAGCCCAGAGAAGTAACTATTATTGAAGCCATGATTATTTTCATCATATAGTTACTATAAATGTAGTCATGATTATAAATGTCAAAATGTAGTAATCTGTACACCTACTTAAGAACTACTTAAGCAACCCACGGAATATAACGAAAATTAACTCTCAGTTTTGATTCTAACTAATGAAAGGGACCCTTTACGGGCTTAAACAACAAGATGGGATTCTTATTCTCTGAACTAAAAATAGGATTTAATATGACATTTTTTATATTTGCCCTCGATTCTCCCTTGGCAAACCTGCTTTCAGTAGTAAGCTACCGCTGCAGACACGGTAGTTCGTGCACACCATTTTTTTTTGAAAAAAAGTTAAAAGTAATGTTTTTGTTGGGCAAGGAGGTGTCCTTACAAGAGGGGGGGGGGGGTATTTTCTCAGCGTATCTATGTTCCCCATCAATGAGCTAATGGCCAGGGGTAATTAAAAGCACTGAAAAATTCACTAGTACAGGTGAAGACGCAAAGGCAAGGGGATTTAGGTCCAAGTATGCACTTAGATACTCTTGTATAATGATTCATAAACTAAGTTACTTCCCAATATTCTTAATATTAGTTTGTTTTCTTGTTCACTTATCAATAAACGATAGCTCAATTTGTTCGTTGACTAACTAAGATTTCGAAAAGCCAATAATAAAGCAAGTGAAAAACGTTTTCATTGACAACAACAATTCTATTGAAA